>NW_005871394.1:78322-100108 GCF_000147115.1 Myotis lucifugus | reverse complement strand
GAGTTTTCCATAGAAATGGAGTTACTATATCCGTTTGGGAGAATAGTCTCAAGATCACAATTTCTAGTTTTCTAGGAACATGGTTTGGAGCCTTTCCTATTCCACTTGATCGGGAAAGACCATGGCAGGTATAGCCCATTTCCTGTATTCTTGGAGTGACTTCAGGCTACGTGGCTGGCCTTGTTATTTCACCCCTTTAGATATACTGGAATAGAAAGCAACTTACATGCAAGAACAGTTCATTAGAACAAAGTAAGGTTTTTTGGGGGTGCAGATTCCATAAAGACTGTGCTGAAATGTATATGGTCTAAGCCAGGCAGTTCGATTTACAGCACTGTTTTTTTTTAAATAGTTACATGATGTGATTGTATCTTTTTAAACTATGAAACCGCTTCTAGTTGAAATAAAGTATAATAAAAATATCTATGAATAAGTTGAACCATGGATGTAAAAGACCTGTATTCAGAAAATTATAAGACACTGAAGAAAGAAATTGAAGAAGATAGAAGTAAAAACATATATCATGTTCATGGATAGGAAGAATTAACATCAGAAAAAATAAAACTAAAAACAAATTTTAAAAGAAACAAAAAAATAAATAAAATAAAGGAAAAAACACACACAAAAAAACCAAAAAAGATAAAAAGAAAAAAAAAAGAATTAACATCATTAAAATGTCCACTCTACCCCAAACAATCTATAGATTCAACACAATTCCTATCAAAATACCAATGGTGTATATCACAGAACTAGAAAAAATATTCCAAAAATTTATATGCAACCACATAGCACCAGCTATGTTCTTTTTGAGAAAGAAGAACAAAGTTGGAGGAATCACACTATGTGATATTAAACTATACTACAAGGCTATAGTAATTCAAACAGCAAGGATTATAGGCATATAGGTCAATGGAACAGAATAGGGAGCCCAGAAACAAACACACACCTTTACAGTCAATTACAATGGGCTAAAGATAGTCCATTCAATAAATGCTGCTGGGACAATTGGACAGAAATGTGCCAAAGAGAAATGGAACTAGACCACCTTCTTACACAATACACAAGAATAAACATTCAAAATGGATTAAAGACTTAAATATTAGATTCCAAACCATAAAAATCCTAGAAGAAAACATAGGAAGTAAAATCTCAGACATTTCTTGTAGCAATATTTTTTCTGATATAGCTCCTCAGCAAGGAAAACAAAAGAAAAATAAACAAATGAGACCTCATCAAACTAAAAAGTTTTTGCACATCAAAGGAAATCAGCAACAAAATAAAAAGACAACCCACTGAATGGGAGAAAATATTCACTGATACATTTGATGAGGGCTTAATGTCCAAAATTTATAAGGAACTTATACAACTCAACACCACGCCCTAACTGATTCGGCTCAGTGGATAGAGCGTCGGCCTGTGGACTCAAGGGTCCCGGGTTCGATTCCGGTCAAGGGCATGTACCTTAGTTGCGGGCACATCCCCAGTAGGGAGTGTGCAGGAAGCAGCTGGTCAATGTTTCTCTCTCATCGATGTTTCTAACTCTCTTTCCCTCTCCCTTCCTCTCTGTGAAAAATCAATAAAATATATTAAAAAAAAAAAAAGAAATGGGCAAAGGACCTGAATAGACACTTCTCCAAAGAGGACATACAAATAGCCAATAGACATAGGAAAGATGGTCATCGTCACTAATCATCAGAGAAATACAAATTAAAACCACAATGAGATATTACCTCACACCTGTCAGAATGGCTATCATCAATAAATCAACAAACAACAGTGTTGGCAAGGATGTGGAGAAAAGAGACCCCTTATGCACTGTCGGTAGGAATGAAGACTGCTGTAGGCATTGTGAAAAGCAGTATGGAGTAAAATTAAAAATAAAACTGCCTCATGACCCAGCAATTCTACTTCTGGGAATATATCCATAGAAACTCAAAATACTAATTTTAAAGAATATATGCACCCCTATGTTCATTGCAGTACCATTTAAAATACCCAAGATTTGGAAGCAGCCCAAGTACCCATCAGTAGATGAGGGGATAAAAAAGCTGTGGTATGTTTACACAATAGAATACTACTCAGCTGTAAACAAGAAGAAAATCTTACCTTTTTGGACAGCATGGATGGACCTGAAGATTAGGCTAAGTGAAATAAGCCAGTCAGAGAAAAATAAGTACTGTAAGATTTTGCTTATGTGTGGAATTTAATGAACAAAATAAACTAACAAAGTGGAGACAGACTTATGGATACAGGTGCCAGCTGTCAGAGGGGAGGAGGTTGGGGGATGGGCGTGAAAGGTAAAGAGATTAAGCAAAGAAAAAAAAAGACTCCTGGACACAGACAACAGTGTGGTGCTTTCCAAAGAAAAAGGGGTGTAGGGGAAGGTAGAAAATGTTAAAGGGGGGTACATGGTGATAGGAGATTTGACTTAGGTTGGTAAACACATAATACAATATACAGATGATGTAGTCTAGAGTTGTATACCTGAAACCTATATAATTTTATTAACCAGTGTAAAGAGGTGTAAATTTCAGGTTTGCAAGATGAAAAATTCTAGAGACCTGTTGCACAAAAATGTGCATACAGTTAACACTTCTATACTGTACACTTAAAAGTGATTAAGATGGTAAATTTTATGTGTTTTTCTCACAATTATAAAACACTTATTGTCATCAAACCAATAGTAGGTAATAATTAAAGTTAGAATTTCCTCCTCTAGTGTTTTGGATACAATTCAAACACACAAATAAAACTGTGAAAAACAAACTCTAAATGAATCTGGGCAGATAAAATATACTTAAATATGTAGAATAACAACTGTCCACTTATATCATCAATCTAAATTCAATTATATATTAATAGCATTCAATGTGTATTAATATAGCACATGGACTGATTCTTCTATAACTCCCACAGCAAGATATGAGGCAGCATCCTGACATCAAGTACATGAACGCTGCTGCAACAAAAAGTATGAACAGTCACACTAGGTAGGAGAATTAAAGACCATAAATGGCTTCATGTTAGTTCAGGTTAGATTAGGTTTTGCTGCCAAGAGCATTTTAGATTTTGGGATTGCAGATAAATGAATATTAGGGATCAATTATTATACTTCAAGAATCTTTCAACATTTTTAAGTTAGCAAGTATTAATTTAAGTTTCATTACCCGTGATTTCACTAACTAACAAAGGAATTCCAAGTAGATAAAAACATAGCTAATTTAAAGTTACCACACATGTTAGCACAAAGAACACCTGTAGTTAGAATCCACTCGTTCAAAACCCAAAGGTTTAAGCAAATTTTTATATGACTTTATCTTAGGCTCTTTAAGCTCAATTTTGCATATTTGTGTGTTTTTTTCCCAATATATTTTTATTGATTTCAGAGAGGAAGGGAGAGGGAGAGAGAGAGAGAAACATCAATGATGAGGGAGAATCACTGATTGGCTGCCTCCTACATGCCCCACACAGGGGATCGAGCCCACAACCCAGGCACG
Organism: Myotis lucifugus; assembly: GCF_000147115.1. Taxonomy (NCBI): domain Eukaryota; kingdom Metazoa; phylum Chordata; class Mammalia; order Chiroptera; family Vespertilionidae; genus Myotis; species Myotis lucifugus. Next base: position 96,611 of record NW_005871394.1, on the reverse strand, counting down.
TACCCTTGGCCAAAATCGATCCCAGTACCTTGCAGTCCACAGGCTGACACTCTACTCACTGAGCAAAACTGGCTAGGGCTGCATATTTGTTTCTAACCTCTGCCTGTACTATCCAAACGACAACCAGTAGCCACATATGGTTTTTGAGCATTGAAATGTGTCTAATACAAAGTTAGATGAGCTGTGACTATAAAATCTAATAGATCACTTTTATATACTGACTAGAGGCCCAGTGCATGAAATTCGTGCATGGGAGGGGAGTACCTTAGCCCGGCCTGCACCCTCTCCAATCCCGGACCCTTTGAGGGATGTCTGACTGCCTCTCGCAATCTGGGACCGCTGGCTCCTGCTTGCCTGCCGGCCTGCCTAATCACCCCTAACCCTTCTGCTGGTCTGCCTGATCACCCCTAACCCCTCTGCCTGCTTTCCTAATTGCCCCTAACCACCTCTGCCTGCCTGATCACTCCTAACCACCTCTGCCGGCCTGCTTGATTGCTCCTAACTGCTCCTCTGCTTGCCTGATTGCCCCTAACCGCCTCTGCCTCACCCCACACCTGGGACCCAGGATTCCCTCCTCTGGTCAGTCGCAGGTACCTGGGGCCTGGGCTTCCCTCCCTCTGGCTGGCTGCAGGCACCCAGGACCTGAGCCAGCTTCGCTCAGGCCGGCTGCAGCCAGCCACTGGGTACCGTGGGCGGGCAGCTTCGACCAGGCTGCAGCCACAGGTGCCCGGGACCATGGGGCGTGCAGCTTGTCCCTCTCCCGGGCTGCAGGTCCAGGTGCAGCTGCTGGCACCCGGGACTACAGGGTGGGCGGCTTGTCCATCTCCCAGGCCGCAGCCTGACTGGTCCCCATTCCTCTCTCGTGAGCTCATTTGTGCCTGGCTAGTCTCCATTCTTCTCTCCCCAGTGTTGAGTGTCTGAGCCATTACGGTGTGACGGTATGAGGGTGTGACAACCATTTGCATATTAGCTTTTTATTATATAGGACTAGAGGCCTGGTGCATGAAAATTCATGCACTGGAGGGGGTACCCCTCAGCCCGCCTGCCCCCTCTCACAGTCTGGGAGCCCTCAGGGGTGGGAGGTGACCCGGCGATCAGAGGAAGGCAACGCCCCCATCACTCCTCTGCTGCTGCCATTGCTGACAGCGCAAGCTGCGGCCAGCTCTGGTTACCTGAGCCTTGGGCGGCCCTGGGAGGCTGGGGGGCTTAGGTGACTGGGGGACTCCAGAAGCAGGCGCTTGGAGCCTGACAGGCCCGGACTTGACGTATGCCTGCTGCCCGGTTGGTTGGGCTGAGGGGACTGGGCACCAGCCATCCTGTGGCTGTGGGCACCACCATCTTTGAGAGCGTGGCAGTCAATTAGCATGTTCCCTCCTTATTGGCTGTGGGCGCTGCAATCTTTGAGGGTGGGGCAGTCAATTAGCATATTCCCTCCTTATTGGCTGTGGGCATAGCCATCTTTGCAACTGCATGAGGATCAATTAGCATATTCCCTCTTTATTAGATAGGATTATATGTTAAAATGATCTTATTTTGGACACACTGGGTTAAATGAAATATATTATTCAAATTCATCTGTCTCTTACTTTTTTAACATGGCTTCTAGGAAACTTAAAATTATTTATGTGGCTGGCATTACATTTCTGTTGGACAGTTCTGCTCTATTCTCAGATGAATCATCATAGCTGAAACTAATTATAATTAAAACATTACCTCCTCTAGGATATTTCTCTTAACTACCCAAGACTGGGGTGAACATGAGTCCTAAGTAAGTACATCCATTGCTCCTATGCTTCTATCATAGCATTATTTCATTATATTTTAACTAGAGGCCCAGTGCACAAAATTCGTACATGGGTAGGGTCCCTAGTGGCTGCCAGCTGCTGGCCGGGGCACCTCCCTTCCCCCAGCTGCCTGCCACCTGCCGCCGCCGCCGCTGGCCGGGGGGGAATCTCCCTTCCCTGGCCACCTGCCACCGCCGGCCCTGCCCCCTGGTCGAACTTCTGGTCAAGGGGACAATTTGCATATTAGGCTTTTATTATATAGGACTAGAGGCCCAATGCATGAAATTCGTGCAAGAGTAGGCCTTCCTTCCCCAGTTGCTGGCACCAGCTTCCCTCTGGCACCTGGGACCCAGGCTTCCCTCCAGCCGCCGGCAGGCACCCAGGACCCAGGCTTTCCTTGCAGCCCCAGCTTCATTCAGAAGGTCATCTGGAAGGATGTCCGGTCTAATTAGCATATTATGTTTTTATTATTATAGATTGTTTACTTTCATTCCACCAGGTTGAAAGTTCCTTGGGGAAACAGAGTGGATTTTTTAAAAAAATATATTTTACTGATTTCTTACAGAGAGGAAGGGAGAGGGATAGAGAGTTAGAAACATCAATGAGAGAGAAACAACAATCAGCTGCCTCCTGCACACCCCCCACTGGGTATGTGCCTGCAACCAAGGTACATGCCCTTAGCTGGAATCGAACTTGGGACCCTTCAGTCCGCAGGTCGACTCTATCCACTGAGCCAAACCGGTCAGGGCCAGAGTGGATTTTTTAAAAAATCTGGGAATAACCAAGTTATAGCACAGACATAGAGAGAGATTTTAATAAATGTTAAGTGAATGAGACTATCCAATGAAATACTATTAAGTTGCTGTGAAAAGTCATGCAAAATTCTGAGACTATAAATGATATGAAGCAATAAGCATTCATAAATTATGTCAACAGTCTTTTAAAAAGAAATCAAAGAGAATAACATTAGTAGATTTTTGTATTTTATTACAAAACAAAGGTTTTTAAAATCTAAGTTGTTTTCTCACCTGAAGTCAAATTCCTAGCTGTACTTTGTGATTTCTGCATTTCAGTAGATTTAAAATTGAGATCATCCTGCATTATCTTCAGCTCTTGATTGGTGATAGAGGATATCTGTTTCATACGATTTATATTCTGTATTAGAAGAGAAATAAAAATGATTAAAAAATCCACAGATTTAACTCTTCAATAAAACCCATAGAAAATACTGCTAAAGGATTGGATGTTTTGAATGGGTGTTCTTTTTTGAAATACATCATTTATTACATATGCTTCATAGAAGAACAGAGTGAGATGAAAATCAGGTTTTATCAATAAGGACAGGCTAAATTAAAATTCAGAATTTTTTAAAGGAGTTGCTTTATTTCATTGCACACACAAAAAAATTCAACAACACTATTTTAGGAACTGATTCGAGTCTTAAAACACTAAGAATATTAAAAAGAAACATGTATTTCTCCTCTCTTGGTACCAAACACCAGTGGCTGCTCAATAAACATGTTTTAGTGAATCAAAATACCCATTAGATATCTCATACCTTTCTGTTTATAATATATATTACAGGGTAAAAATATATTTAAAAACATATATTAACATTTTCCAATATTATATATCTGGATTTTGAAATTTATCTGTACAAATGCTACTTCTAAAAGTTCAGATAAATTAACAATGGAAGAAAATCTTAATAATTACTCTGAATTAGTTCCTCACTTACTACTGAATATTGACATCATATATATATATATATATATATATATATATATATATATATATATGTAATATCGATATACATGTCATGCTTTTCCCCATAATCCAACTAATTCACTGAATTTTGCTAGAAAGACAAAAATTAATAGCTTAAGGAAATAACATAATAAGCAAGAGAATTTTAAAGAAACAGTTTAAGTGAACAAATGTAGTAATGAACCATGCATTTTTTGAGTTGGATTGAAAGAGGTAATCGCAGTAAAAATAATGAGGACACCAGGACAGGTACATGGTACTTACCCGACTGCTGTGCTCCAAAAGTGCAACAATGTCGGCTTCTATCTGTGCCTTCCGTTCCAGTTCCTGATTCTTATTTCCCTCAAAAGCCTCGATAAAAGCTGCCAATTGAGAAATATGATGAGAGGCTACTCTTGCTACAGTTCACACTATATAAACTCTGACTTGTGGGTCTTAAGAGTAGAAATTCAAGCAAATTTTAAACTATCAGTGTTTAATATTTTATTAACCCAAGGGTATTTACATAATAAGAACATCTCTACATTCAAACTTTTAAAGCTTAATTATTAAACCCTTATAAGATACAAGTAAACTAAAAATTTATATAGGCCCAGAAGTAACAGTTGATTTAAAAAAATCAGAAAAAAAACCTATGTTTACATAGGATCTCCTTGATACATCTACAATTATTAACATCTATAATTAGCTTCTGAAAATATTACTAATTGCTATATTATCTGAAAATCAGTATATTACTTATAATGCTGCATTCATCTCAAGTAAGTAAGTCTAAAAATTTGTTCAGATTATAAATATTCTAAGAACTCATCTTTCTTCTTGTCTAATAGAGAACCAGTACACAATTTGCTCTTATTTACTTTCTTAAAGTATTTCTACAGATCTTCTAAAAATAAAAACTTAGAGTTAAAAACAATTTTACTGCTAACATAAAACAATGAATTAACCATCAACAAAACAACAAGGCCACTGCATGGGAGAACATATTTGCCAATGCTATCTCAGATAAGGGTCTAATCTCCAAAATTTACGGGGAACTCATACAACTTAACAAAAGGAAGATAACAACCCAATCAAAAAATGGGCAAAGGACCTAAATAGAATCTTTTTGAAAGAGGACCTACAGATGGCCGAGAGTCATATGAAGACATGCTCAAAGTCACTAATCATCTGAGAGATGCAAATCAAAACAACAATGAGGTACCATCTCAGACCTGTCAGAATGGCTATCATCAACAAATCACCAAACGACAAGTGCTGGAGAGGATGCGGAGAAAAAGGAACCCTTGTGCACTGCTGGTGGGAATGCAGACTGGTGCAGCCACTGTGGAGAACAGTATGGAGTTTCCTCAAAAAATTTAAAATGTAAATCCCATTCAACCCAGTAATGCCACTTCTGGGAATATAGCCCAAGAAACTAGAAACACCAATCAGAAAGGATATATGCACCCTATGTTCATAGCAGCACAATTTACAATAGCTAAGATTTGGAAACAGCCTAAGTGCCCATCAGCAGATGAGTGGATTAAAAAACTATGATACATCTACGCAATCGAATACTACTACGCTGCTATAAAAAAGAAGAAACTTTTACCATTTGCAACAGCATAGATGGACCTGGAGAGCATTATGCTAAGCAAAATAAGTCACTCAGAGAAAGGTAAATATCACATGATCTCACTCATATGTAGGATATAATGAACAACATATACTGATGAACAAAAATAGATCCAGAGACAAAGAAATACTGAACAGACCATCCAACCTCAGAGAGAAGGCAGTGGGTGGGTGGGTGGGTGAGGGGGGGGGCGGGTAAGAGATCAACCAAAGGACTTGTATGCATGCATATTAGCATAACCAATGGACATGGACACTGGGGTGGTAGGGGCTTGTCCTGGGGGGTGGGAGTGGCCAGGGGTGGGAGGGGTCAATCGAGGAAAAAAGAGGCATATTTAATACTTTAAACAATAAAAAAAAAACCCCAATGAATTAATTTTGATACTTGCTAATATTTTAAGGAAATCTTGGGATATTGTTAAATCAAAGTTGGCAATTATTGCTTTATAGCATGCTTCTTTAACGGTAACTATTGACATCAGTCCTATAAAACTTCATATTTCATAGGTCTAGCAAAATGACACTTTAAGAAGAAAACCAGGAATAGATAATTTATATCAATTTTGAAACTTTTTAAATGCACAGTATTAGTTTAAGTGAAGATCAATCTACAAAGTTAAGATTTTTTTTAAAGTGAAGAGAAGCTACAACTAAAGGCTACTAAATGTGATAGAACTAAGTAACAATAAATAAATATTACAAAAGCTAAAAAAGGTGAAGTTATTAAAGGTGAACATAGTAAAGCATTTAAAAGAGAATATTCAATATTCAAGCAGTAAGTGGTCTATAGATTATCTATATATAATATGCAAATAGACCGAACGGCAGAACAACCGAACAACTGGTCGCTATGACATGCACTGACCACCAGGGACGCACATGGTACATGGCGGGCATCGGCTGCGGCAGGATGGAGCAGGTGAGCAGGGGCACCACACCAAGGCAGGGCGCCGGTCACTGCTATCTGGGTGAGCCTCTGGTGGTTACTGAAAGTTCTTTGCTCCCGCGTGCCGCAGTCCTGCCCAGGGCTCACATCTGCTGCTGGCACCGGCCCCGCTCCCACCTGCTGCCAGCGCCAGAGCCACCACTCGCACCCACTGCCGGCGTTGATCACCCCTAAGGGCTTCTCCACCTCCCCCCTGCTCCTGAGGGGCAGTCGAGGCAGCAGCCGCTGCTCCCACCTGCTGACAGTGTCAGCCCTGCTCGCACCCACTGCTGGCGCCAGCCACAGTCGCTCCGCACCATCAGCGGGTGCGAGCGGGGCTGGCACCATCAGCGCGTGGGAGCAGAGACAGTGGAAGCAGGGCTGCCAGCAGATAGGGCACCAGGTGCCACAGCAGGAGGGGCTGGGCAGGGGTGTGGGGGATAGGCCAAGACCTGCCCCTCTGGCCACTGCAGCCTCGCAGCCCAGAGTTCCTTTCAAGGAGCATGAATTTGTGCACTGGGCCCCTAGTATAGACTATAAATAAATACTAGATTTAAAATCTGTCCCAGCCCTAACTGGTTTGGCTCAGTGGATAGAGTGTCGGCCTGCGGACTCAAGGGTCCCAGGTTCGATTCTGGTCAAGGGTATGTACCTTAATTGCGGGCACATCCCCAGTACGGGGTGTGCAGGAGGCAGCTGATCGATGTTTCTCTCTCATCAATGTTTCTAACTTTCTATCCCTCTCCCTTCCTCTCTGTAAAAAATCAATAAAATATATTAAATAAATAAATAAATAAATAAAAATAAAATCTGTCCCTAACATACATTAATACATACACTTACACACATACATACTTTGTTAGAATTCTCAACCTATCCCATATGCTAGATATTTATATAATTCTTCAAGGCAAATACTTTGAATGTCCACACTTCTGCATTTATTAGCCATTATTTCTTCCCAAATGAGATCTCTGATTTGGTATAAATGAACAGTTACCTGAAAATATAGTATTTTCATATCTATAAGACTACCACTTACCATCCATAGTTTCCTCCCTTTTTTTTAGTTCCTTGTACTTCTGATTCATTTCACCTATGAGAGATATAAAATATAATATTAATTTCAAAAATTCCAGATACAATATTCTAAATTAGAAACATCTCTTAGGTACTCCATATGTGATTATTCATTGAATATTCAATACTTTCAATTAGGTGTAATTCTTATACACTGACTTACAGAATCTTTTTTTTAAACTCTTTATTAGTTAAGGTATTACAAATGTGTGACTTACAGAATCTTTTAAAACCACTATATTTGTATGTTTGACTATTTGGAAAGGACTTAAAGGCTTTCCCATGGTTCTCTATTTCAGTCCCAACTTTGAGCTATTCAGCCTACACATGAACACTCCTGGTAACGGAAACATAAGCTCCAACGAAAGTTCATTCCACCTTTGAATAGCTCACATCGGCAAGCAAGATAGTGGGCTACCTCCCCGACAGAGCTTAAAGTCTAGGTACTTAACAAGTAATTAAAATGTACTAAGTGCTATGGTATGAAAAATAAAGGGTAATATAGAAGCAGACAACTAATTTGGTTGAGGAGCTCAGGGAAATTTTCTCTAAAGAAGTAGTAATTAGGCTGCATAATAAGGAATAAATGAATAAGAGTCACCTGGTCAAAGAACAGAAGATTAATTTCAAAGTCAAAGCATTACAAGTACAGAAACATGAAGGGAAGGATGGCTATGACACTGAAAGAGTGATATGGCTAAGGCAGAGAAGGTAAGTGAAAAGTGGCACAAACATGAGGCAGGTTATGAGAAATCTTATAAGACACATATTATAAAAGTTTGGACTTCCTTCTAAGAACAATGGTAAAATTACCAAAGAATTTTAAGCAGGAGAATAAAATGGTCTGTTTGCATTTCTGAAAAAAGATTTCTGATCTGGAGAATATAACAGAAGTGAGATGGAGGTTATGACTAGTTAGGAGCTTGCTACAGTAATGTGGGTGACAGATGAAGGTTGCCTGGAGTAGAGCGGTGGCAAATTAGGATGTAAGGTGGTAAGTATTTGTTTGAGACATTTAAGAGCCAGACAAAGGATTTTGGTGAGGGTTAAACAGGGAGGAGTCAAATATGACTCCCAGGTTTCTCCTTGAGTAACTGCAGGACATGGTGGCATTATTAATTAAAAGGAGAAGCAGCAAGTTGAAGACGTTGCTTATAGCAGTTTTGGACATGTTTCATTTAATATATGTAAGAGACATGTTCAAAAGGGCAAAAATCTGAGGACCAGACAGCTGGATGAAATCTGACACAGGCTGCAGAAAAGGCTCATCAGCAGAGATGGATTATAATTACTTTATACAAACAGGATTTCCAGTGTAACCAAAACTGAGCTGGAGGCACATGGTATTTTCTTGGGCTAGTGAGACAGCTGCAGCCCTGTGTCCCCAGGGCCCCGGGGACAGTAAGCAGAATAAATTTGTGTTTGCTTCATTCTGGAGAGACTAAGGAAGCTTATTAGGATGATGCCAAGCAAAGAAGGAGGGGATAAAAGGCTAAGGGGGTTCCTGATAAGAAGCCAGCATCTAGAAGGACTTTAGGAAGACGACTTCAAAGAAAATGGGGGAGCCCAGAGACTAAAACCCAGAAGGTTAGCGGTGCTCCATCTAACTTCCTATAGCACATACAGTTCTTCTCAGTACTGGCTACAGTAGCAATGAAGTGAGGGAGCAGAGGAACATAATCGGGTAGAGCTGCTAATTTCATGGAGGCAGGATTTCCACTTGGACACAGACTTGCTTGGTGGGAAGTGAGTTAGGAGTACACAAAGCTGAAGGCAGCCAGAGACCTGGGTCAGCGAACAGCTTTTTTTCTTTCTGGTCAGAAAATATTTTACCCAGGCTCATTCTGATACACAGAAAATCTTGTCAAGGCCCCCCAAACAGTACTGTCTAAGGACAGCGCATACCCAGTGGTCATGAATTCCTAGCTAGGGGACACCAGGACCAACAGGGAACGCTGGGTTCACTCAGGCTAAGGCTTCGAATGCATTAATGACTTTACTGAACTACTACTCAGTTCAAAAGATCAGCAGTGGTCTCAGAGCATGACCAGCTGTGAGGGGAAGGAAAAGAGAACGTTTGTTACCAATGACAACCTTTGTAAATGATCACGTTTTTTAAAGATGAATTAAGATTAGACCTATAAAAATGTCATCATTCATTTACCTTATGGCAATGCATTTTGAGTGGGAAACAGAGAGAAGTGGCGTGTGTAGCACATATAATCTGGAATAAATACCCTCAGAGGAGGGTGATGTGCATGTACATGTTATAAAACAGCTGAGAAGTAGCAGAAAAGTTGGTATCTGCTGAACCTGTCACGGCCTAGGTTTCTGAGTGCTGGTTCCTTGTTGCGGCTGTCTGAGAAGCTGCACTCTTGAGAGATGAGTCAGGCATTAAGGGATTAGGAGGAGGCCTGCAACCTCGGCTTTACAGGAATTTAACTCATCATATCTTTCCTCTTCTAAAGTTAAGAGAATCTCCTACACGTTTCCAGTTCCTCGTGTTGCTATAACATCTCAAGCCATCACAATGAAGCGTCGCCTCCTGCCATTCCAATGAAATTGTTCTCAATAACATTATATTATTCTTTAATTATCAAATGCAAGGAGCAGTTTTCAACTCTTATCTTATTCTGCAATATTTGACACTATTGATCCATCCAATTTTTTCCCTTATCTGTTTTGTTGGGGCCGCTTTTCTGGGTTCTCTTACACTTAGATAATTCCTTCTCTGTCTTTCCTTCATGGTGTTCTCTTTTTTCTTCATTTACATTTTGAGTTCTGCTATTAACTGACTTGTAATGTTACATTACACCCAAGGAAATCCCACCGATTCTTGAGGTTTAAGAACTCTCAACTGTGGCTTTTCCCCTAATTTTCAGATTGTTTTATCCAATTGTTTTCTAGGTATATTCATCTAGGTTCTTTCAGGACATCCCAATACTAGTATAGCCATAATTAAACTCACAGTCTGCACCCCTCTGTATTCCCTAATACATTTGGAAGTCTTTCACCATATGCTTATCATCGAAGTCAAGGGAATTCCTCCCTTATGCTCCCCTCAAATCCATGCTCCTCGTCGCCATCAAATTGAGCTGGAAGACACATCTGCTCAGCGTCTCCAGCTATACAGCTGCCAGCTGGGTGAGATAGGATAGAGCTCCCGTACGTATTAGCAGATTCCCAACAGGGCACATGCTAGTGATTCCCCTGGCCTTGAAATCCCCAACTTGGCAGGCCCACTGATTTTGGAGGTGAAAGGGTAGCAGAAAGCAAATAAAATTAGAGAGGTGGGGCAAGAATAAACCCCCGCCCAACTGGCGTGGCTCAGTGGTTGAGCGTAGATCCATGAACCAGGAGGTCAAGGTTCGATTCCCAGTCAGGGCACATGCCCCAGTGGTGGGCTTGATCCCTAGTAGAGGGTGTGGAGAAGGCAGCCTACAGATGATTCTCTCTAATCATTGATGTTTCTATCTCTCTCCCTTCCTCTCTCTGAAATCAATAAAAACATATTTTTTTAAAAAAGAATAAGCTCTGAAAGACTTTTACACATCCAGGTTCTTTCCTTTCCAGCACTTGGGGTCCTTCTGAGGCAAGTTAAGTCGCTCAGTACCTTTGAATGTTCCTATGTAGCATGGTTTCATTCTCTTTATCATTCTGTTCATTCTACTCAGCGAGTTCCAGTTCTTCTTTATTGCTTTTAAAATCGATGCTAAGAAACTTAGGATTCTAAGAAAACTATCACTTCCCATAGTCTACATATTCATCTTTTTGTTAATGCAGTCTAGGATTTCAGCTCTTTTGGAGGCTAAATCACATTAATTCATACTGAGCTCTTACCTGAACCCCCTCTAACATTTTCATATATTTTAGCAAGCCAGGACACTTCCTCCTCCTCCACTCCTACTTCAATTTTAATTAGTTTTGAGGTCCTATGAAATTCCACCTTTTTACCTGGTCTCTCTTTCCCACCAACTTTTGACACATCATTAAAGCAGTATATACTAAACTAGCTTATCAACTACTATTAAACTGGTATGTTAAAATTAGTACCTGTAAATTTATTGTTTTAAAGCAACTTTTGCCTTTAGGTTTAACCCAACTGACCAATCATACATTCTCTACAAATGTTTTAAATTTAATCAGGACATTTTCTTTACAGCTTAAACAGACAAGATCTGATAATTCTATTTCTACACACCGGAACCACTTTAAAAATGTGCAATTATCTAAGTATGTAAAAGTTCAATTACTGCTAAAACCGTCAAAATTTTAAAGAAAAAAAAAGGACTATGTAGAAGTAGTTTCAACAGAGTAATGTCCATAATATCTGGTGGCATAATGAGGAGTCCTTGGCATGTACTAAACATAGCATAACGTTTTAGTTACTGCCTAAAGCAGTGATTATCAAACTTCAGCCTGCATTAGAACCATCGGAAGGTTTTGTTGAAACACAAACTGCTAAGCCCTATCCCTAGGGTTTCACGTTTAGTAGGCCTGGGGTGGAGATCAATCATTTTTATTTCTAATAAGTTTCAGATGGGGCTGATATATTTGGTCTGGAGATAATAGCACCATTCTAATAAAAGACATAAAGTGTAGTTTAACTAATCTCCAACTTAGACAATAAGCAATGATCCATTTTTCTTCGTGAAATGTATATTTAGAAACTAGAATAGCAATGAATATATGCCATTTGAAATCTCAGATACCAGAAGATAAACCACACTGAAATTAGATCATTTTGTATATCCTGGGGAAAACTCTGTTAATGGGAAAATACTTTCCAAAACATGTTTTGGGAAAATCACCAGGAAAGTTATTCTGAGTCACACACACACTCCATTCATCTAATTCTCACAGCAACCCTAAGAGTGATTTAGCTACTGTTATTATCTCAATTGTAAAGACGAGGAAACTAAGATATGTAAAGGTCAAGTAGCAATTCCAAAATCAGCCAGTAAAATAGCGCAGTCCAGATTTGGCATTCTGGTTGCAGAACCTGTGCTCTACAATAAAGTTATTCTGTTTTAATAAATTCCATTTTACCTAAAATAACCAAAGAACCAAAGCTTCTAACCTGGGTCTTAAAACTCTGAGCATAAAGAAATATTCTAAGTGTTATGTTTTATATTTTTACAACTCTTGAAAGAAACATATAAATTATGGAATAAACTGCAAATGAGTTCACTCAGAGTTTAGGATAGTAACTGAATGATCCTATAGCATTTTATGTATACTTCTATTATGATACATATTTATCACATTGTAGCAGTTAGATATTTAGATATTTGTGATATGTTGTATTAAGAATCACATGGTAGTCAATTTTACAATTTAACCAAACTTTGGGAAGATATTGTACTTTAAAAATGAAGGAATAATTTGTAGTAAGTAAAAAACTCCCAAAAATCCTTCTTGGGAATGTATGTGACTATATTGTATTAACTATTCATCAAACCTTGCCTGTGTATGTAGATATTCAGAAAATTAGCCCCACCTTGTGGATCATGGCAGTACCACAAATTCAGGCCTTTCAGAACAGGGAATTGTCAGAAAAGTGTATATTATCTTGACTGACAAAAAGTAAGCAATTTATAACAACTAGCATTGGTAAGGAAGCACTTTCACATACTGCTGTTGATTGTATAAAATGGTACAACTTTTTCGGAAATAAATTTGCAAAAGCAATAAAAATTGTGAACATAAGTAACATTCTATTAAAAATTTCACTTAGTTCACATATAACATTATATTAGTTTCAGGTATACAACCCAGTGATTAGATATTTATATAATTAAGAAGTAAACATTCTGATAAGACATACACAGTTATTAAAGTAATATTAACTATATTCCTGATGCTGTACTTGATATTCCTGTGACTATTTTTAAACTGGCAATTTGTAGATCCTATTTACCCATTAGAAATAGACAAGTTAATAAACATGTATGCAGCAAGGCTATTTACTGCAGCATTGCACTTAGTAGTGAAAAATGAGAAACAACCTACATATCAATATGGATATAGCAAATACTACTTAACAACAATGACAGCAGCTGATACTTGTTGCAAGTGCTTACTATGTGCTAGGCACCATTTTTCATCTGGCTTTAAAGCCATGATGCTATACTTTTTAGAAGGAAGTATATTCATCCCCATATGGAAGACTGTACATTACATATAATTAAATGAAAAAAACTCAAGCTTAGAAGAACTATATATATTACTTTAAAAAACATATATGCTTGCAGATTTATAGAAAAATTCTAAAAAGCTAACCATCAAACTGTAAAAAATTATTACCTCTGAAGACCAGAATGAGTTTGAGGAGAAAGGAGATAACTTTTTACTTTATATACTTTTTGTACTGCTTAAATTTTTTCACATTAAGCACATACCAGATTCATATATGAAGAGCACAAAATTTTAAAAAAGAAAATTAATTGGAATCTGTAACAATTAATTAAAGAAAAGTTTTTAAAAAGCAGGAAGAGGTAACCTCCTATATGGTGAAGCTAATTGCACAGTTAATGAAAGCACAAGGAAATAATTCATTTCAGGCAAAACACACACATAAACACAGACACACACACACATAAACACAGACACACAAACACAGACACACACACACAAACACAGACACACACACAAAACGAAGTGCATCCAAAGTGATTAAAACTCTAAGAAATTCTGGGCAAGTGAAGTTATAAGCAGTAATTTTCTGATAAAGATGGCAAGTTGAATATTCACATCTAATTTCCATCCCACTTCCTCCCTTCTGTTAAACACTGCTAAAACTATAGAATAAAGGATTTTTAAAGGTAAAACTCCAGCAATGAGGAAAATAGAAAAGGAAACAATAGTAATAAATTTTTGGAAGCTGGGAGCTGATGGAGAAATGGTAGAAAGCCTTAACACAAGCCAGTGTTGGGTAAAGCTGAGAACCAACTCAATTTCAAAAGGCTCAGGAATTCTACATAGAAGACTGATCACTTATTTTGTGCTCCTATTCCATAAAAGATTTTGTCATGTCGTAAAGTAATAACACCGTTTTATACAGAATTTAATGTAAAATAGTGAAGAGTAAGTAAGGGCCTGATTTCAGTGGACCAAGAAACATTTACTTTGAGGGACCTTCAATATGAGCTATATAAACACTCAAGTATTAATTTGTGGTGAGAATAAAAACTTTCTTAGTGAACAATTACCTTATTAAAAACAAATTACTCAGCTATACGTTATAAGTAAACCTTGAGGTAAAAGGATTTTTATTTAAAATGATATCATTTGTTGAGAATATAGGCTACTATTATCTATTTGTTGTCTTCTTTACCCAAGGCAACAATGCTTTTTCCACTACTTTACCTTTCTCATACAGATGAAACATTTAAAAAAGCAACAATTAAGTAAATATTCAATGGTTGACACTTCCTCTGAGAAAGGAGAAATTGTGACTTTACAGTGAGAAAACCTTTTGTAAAGGTTTGGGCTCTTCTGAAAAGTAGCATGACACTTGCCCATAATGCTGTGCTTTAATTATCATGCCCAAATGACCACGTAACAATTTTCAACATAGTGTTTTCTCATTGCTTCTAGTTAGCAAAAATAGTAACAATTCCTTCCCCAATTAACATAAGACAGTATACATTAAACCTAAATATATTTAAAACCCATATAACAAAATTACCTGATCCATCAATAAAATAAAACTAATATATGGGTGAAGTATAGCAAATACATAACATGATAAAATGACATCCCCTAGCAATTAAAAAAAAGTAATGATACTTTATTCTAACAAACATTTCGTTATGAGATTATATTATTTTTTATATCATTTACAAAGACTAAGTAAAGATTTGAGAGCAAAGAAATCCATCTAGAATTGGTCAAAAGTCTATGTGTATTGTGAAGATTTTTTCCTATTTTATTCCAGATTGTCACAGAAACTGATAACTCAGCAACACGAAACAATGAGGATTTTCAGAGAGAAGTCAAATAACTGTTAACTGATTTTATTTAGTTAACTTTGAGACATGATTATTCAATGTAACTTTTGTAAATCATAGCCTTAAAAACTTATTAAAATGAATAAATACAATGCCCTCGAGGAAGTTGTTGGATTACAAGGCCACCATTAATATCTAGTCAGAACATAACTGCACCTTACCCAGTATCTAAGGCTGCCTTTGAATTTAGAATTAATTATTGAAACCTTCTTTTTTATTAATCCTCGCCCAAGGATATTTTTTCCATTAATTTTTAGAGAGAGTGGAAGGGAGGAAGAAAGAGGAAAAGGGAAAAAGAGAGAGAGAGAAAAGGAGAGAAACATGGATGTGAAAGAAACACATCAATTGATTGCCTCTCACAAACTCCCCTACTGGGGTTGGGGATCAAACCTGCAAACCAGGTACACGCCCTTGACTGGGAATCGAACCCATGACCCCTTGGTGTGTGGGCTGATGCTCTACTCACTGAGAACACTGGCCAGGGCAATGCAAACTTTTTTAAACTTTATTTGAAAACTAAAAGGTTGAAGCAACTACTAACAAAGTCAGATGTGTATATACATCATTTATGGTTTCATGCTCCATTAATCAGAACCCCTACTACAAGGCAAAAGGAGACCCAGTTGGATTAACCACAGGATTATAAATGGAAGCAGCCAGGTGGCTTCTAAAAAATTAATAAAGAGGACCAGAGAGAATAAAGCCAGAAGCAGAGATAAGTATGGACCAGAAAGTCAAAATAATTTGATTATCCTTTACATCTTAAGAAGCAGATTGCCCAGAATTTTGACTCAGGATTACTGAGAAAACAGATGTAAAAAGAAAATCCAAGGTAAGAATTCTCTAGAAAGTGATAAAACCTCTCCTAATCAATCAAACTCTCTGGATAAGAGTGTATATGTACAACTGAAGAACTAGAGGGCCCAAAAAAGTGACTAGAGCCCAACTTCACTTTAGTTCATTCTACATTTATTGTTTATTTTCCCAGACATTGTGATGAAAGAGGTTACTGTAACCGTTACACCAAAGTGAGTAAGACATAGTCCTTGTCCTTGAGAACTTATTGCCTAAACTTGGGAAAGACAAGCACCTAGGAAGACAGTGCTAACATATGCAGTCAGTGTAGATATTTATGCACAATGCGCTCTGATATCAGAGGCCACTCACTTAGCCCAGCTCAGAAACAGGTTAGGGAGAGAAGTTAGGGATATTATGCTGAATAAAAGGATACCTGAGCTAGATCTTAAAAGATCAGAAAATAGTAAGGTAAATAGCAGGGAAAGGACAGTCGAGACAAGGGAACAAATAGTAGGAGCAATGGACTGAGAAGGACACAGTTCAACAGATGGTAAAGGGGTGAGGTGTGGGATACAAGTAGATTCTACCAAAATGTAAGGATAGAGATGATGAGGGGTGGGAGAGGAGGCTGACGACATAAACACCAGATTACAAAGAAACTAGATGCTGCTCAAAAATTCTTAAACTTCAACTTGAAGGTCATGGGGACCCATGGTCGAGCAGGGGAATGACACAGAATCTCATTTTACATTAATCACTCTGCCAATACTGTGGTGGAGGAATCTACGAGGGGCAAGATTGGAGGTAGGGAGATAAGTTAGGAGGATATTACACGCAAGAAATAATAAGCGACCTTTTAACAAAATTCCCTTTGCTGTTGTGCCAATATTTTAGGATGTTCATAGATGTACATATAAGCATAATATTTACATATCACCTATATTTTACATATTCTTATATATAAATGATTTCTGCTATTACATTACAGATTATCTTTTTCTACATTAATAAAAAAGGACAGCCGAAGCCGGTTTGGCTCAGTGGATGGAGCGTCGGCCTGCAGACTGAAGGGTCCCAGGTTCGATTCCGGTCAAGGGCATGTACCTGGGTTGCGGGCACATCCCCAGTAGGAGATGTGCAGGAGGCGGCTGATTGATGTTTCTCTCTCATCGATGTTTCTGACTCTCTATCTCTCTCCCTTCCTCTCTGTAAAAAATCAATAAAATATATTTTAAAAATAAATAAATAAATAAATAAATAAATAAATAAATAAATAAAAAAGGACAAAGAAGGTTACAAAACAAAAAGGAAAATGGAAGCTAAAATTCAAAGCATTCTACTTATCTTAGAACTAGCAATTAATCATTATTACCTCCAAACAGCTATTTTACTAAAAAATACATTAGATGTTGCAGAAATTACAATTTATAAAAAGGAAGATTACTTAAAATGTATCCTATAAAGTATCTAAAATCAAGAACATTATCACATTCCCCAGAATAAGATATTAATAAAGAAAATCTAGAATACTAAATCTATATAAGTTAAAAGCAATAAAATAACTTAAATAACATGATCATAGTCTTAACAACTTATTGTAAGCCTACCCTGCCATGTATACCATTTAATATTTATAAACCTTAGTTAGGTAGGACTATTATATTCATTTTGCAGATGAGAAAATAAAATCCCAGGTAAGCTTACTTACCTAATAACTCGTCTTTAAAGTCTGTCTGCCTTTAGAGATACCTTATATAAAGGCATTAGTAGCCATAAGTAAATACAACTATGTAAATATTTCATAAGAATATTTTTGTTTCACAAATGCAGAACTTCATATCAGAAATCCAGAATTTTGTTTGGACAATACAATGAAAACTTTCTGGTCAAGGAGAACTTGGTTAAAATATAGACTTTACCCCTTACTAGCTATGGGAATTTGAGTAACTTCTCTGAGCTTCGATAAGTATAAAAGGGGTTACAAGGCTTCAAAGGGTTCTTGCAAAGATCAGGCAAGTAATCAATCAATAGTAGCTAGTTCTATTATTCATAAATCAAAAAAAGTATAAATAAATGAGTACACTGAATTTAAAATTGAAGTAAAAAACTTTAGGGATAGAATACCCTTTTCCTTGCTAGTAATGTTTCTTTAGCCATAATAGGTATCTACACTAATAAAAGAGAAAAATGGTAATTGGCGTACGACCACTACCCTTCCCATTGGCTAATCAGCATATCCTTATGCAAATTAACTGTCAGCCAAGATGGTGGCCGGCTTTAGGCTTGGGGCGGTGAGGAGCCAGCCA
>NW_005871394.1:73786-76846 GCF_000147115.1 Myotis lucifugus | reverse complement strand
CTTTTCGCCCCGGACCCCGCTGGCAGTTGCCAAAGCCTCGACCCCAGCATTTTTAATTGTTCAGGACCCCGGGCTTCACCTAGTGCTCTGGTTCCTGTTCTTGGCTTCTTCCAATTCCTATTACTAGAGAAAGTTGCAATAGGATAAAACATACATGATTACTGGGTCCCTCTAATACCAGTCTTTCTTTTCTGGATTGTTTGTGACTTGATCTCCACTCCTCCCCAATTCTATCAGTTAACCCCGGTTAATTAATAATTTGCTATATTGAAAAAGTATAACTTTAAAATCTGTAACAACTTGAAACCATTTTACTTCATTTTTTTTAACTGCTTTGCCAAGGAAAATAAATTCTTATCATTCTATAATCATTTTAAGTTATTTCAAGTTTTGAGTTGGCTTAAATAATTTAATACTAATTATTTTAATAATATTTAGTATTATACTTTAGTATTTTTGTAAAGTTAGTGATGTCATAATTAAATAATAAATCCCGTATAAACAGTCCCCAAGGCCCAAATTAACACTGTATCAATACTGCCATATAGCTGTTAATATATATTATAAAAATGCCAGAAAAATTACCTTGGTGTTCTTCTAAATCCATGTCAAGTTGTCTAATTTCTTCATGAAATTGATTGATTTTTTCTTTTATATCTGTTAACCTATTGAAAATATTATTTCATGAATTTATGACAGATAATATAGGTATTCAGTGAAAACATTTAATGATGATGTTAGGAAACCATGTCCTTCCTAAGCTGCATAAACAATATCTAGAAATAATGTGTCCTATTCTCAGGATAATACTACAAATTTAGAGAGAAATGTTTTTTCTAGATCTTTTTTCATGATTCACATTTGAACTGAAAGTATATTCTGCAAATGTTAGGTTGCCCGATTCCAAAAGCTGATGCTTGCCCACATTGTTTTGAGCATGACTTAAATCATTAAGGAAGTGAAAAATCTTTAGTAACTTGTTTTTGGTAGGTTTGTATAAACTGAACTAATTGGAAAATTAATCTCAAACATTAAAAAATAGGAGAAAATTTGCATTGATAGATCATATGGGTTAAAATTCTAGCAAAAGCAGCTGTACTTAGTATAAAGTAATCATAACTATGGTTCTGGAATATTTGTGACTTGATCTTCACTCCCCCTAACTTTTTCAGTGAGATAGAATTATGAGTCCAGATCTTGCATCTATATATAATTGATTTTTTACAAAGATGCAAGACAATTAAATGGGAAAAGAATATTAAATATCTAGAGGCCTGGTGCACAGATTCGTGCACTGCTGGGGTCCCTCGGCCTGGCCTGGCATGCGGGGATTGGGCCGAAACTGGCTCTCCAATATCCCCTGAGGGAGTCCCAGGGGCAGTTCTTGGGTGATGCACCCTGGAATCTGGCTCCCTCCTCTCTGTTTCCTGGTGCATCACCTGAGAACCGCAGCTGTCAAGTCACCGCAGCTCAGCAGCTCCTGCATTGAGTGCCTGCCCCCTGGCGGTCAGGGTGCATCATAGCTACCGGTCAGCCAGTCGCTTAGGCTTTTATATATATAGATATTTGTCGAAAAAGGATATTTCAATAACTGGTGCTGGGACAACTGGATATATACAATCAAAGAATAAAATTGGACTCCTACCTTACAATCATATACAAAAATTCTAAAACTCTTAGAATAAAACATAAGCATACATCTCTGTGACTTTGGATTAGAAACTGATTTCTTATATATGACACCAAAGCACAAGCAATAAAAGAAAAAATAAATAAAATAGACATCAAAATTTAAAACTTTTGTGTTTCAAAGGATACCTTCAAGAAAGTTAAAAGGTACCCAACTGGTATGGCTCAGTGGTTGAGCTTTGACCTGGAAACCAAGAAGTCACTTAATCAATTTCAATTCAGGGCACATGCCCAGGTTTCAGGCTCAATCCCAAGTAGCAGGCATGCAAGGAGGTAGCCAATCAATGATGTTTCTCTCTCACCAATGTTTCTATCTCTATTCCTTCCTCTCTAGAAAAGACATCTAGTCAGAGTGGCTCAGTTGGTTGAGTGTCGTCCTGTGCACTAAAGGGTTGCAGGTTCGATCCCCAGTTGGGGTATGTACAGAAGGCAGTCAATTAATGTTTCTCTCTCCCATTGTAGTTTATCTGGCTTTCCCTTCCTCTCTCTCTCCATTTCTCTCTCCCTTCCTCTCTCTTTGTATGTCCTTATATGTCCTCGGGTGAGGATTAAAAATAAAATAAAAAAGAAAGTGAAAAGATCATTCACAGATTGGGACAAACATTTTGCAAATCATTTATCTGTTAAGAAATTTGTATCTAGAATAAATGAAGCCATTACAATTAAATAAAGATAAACCAATTTGAAAATGGGCAGAGGATCTGAACATAGATTTTTCCAAAGAAGATATACATATGGCCAATAAATACAAGAAAAGCTCAACATCATTAATCATTAGGAAAATGCAAGTTAAAACCATAATGAGATCCCACTAGGATGACTATAATAAAAAAAGAGATAACAACAAGTGTGAAGACATGGAGAAATTGGAACCCTGGTAGAAGTGTAAAATGGTGCAGCTGCACTGGAAAATTGTCTGGCAACTCCTCAAAAAATTACATATAGAGTTACTATATGAGTCATCAATCCCACTCCTAGGTGTATACCCAAGAGGAGTGCAAACATATGTCCATGCAAAAAGTTATCCATGAATTTCATACCAGCATGATCACAGCCAAAAAATGAAAATAATTTAAACGTCCATCAATGAATGGACAGAAAATATGGTATATCCACATAAATATTTGGCAATAAAAAGAATACTGATACATGCTACAATACAGAGGAACCTTGAAAGACATTATGCTAAGTGAAAGAATGCATCCACATTGGACCATATATTATATGAATTCCCTTGAATATATAAAACCAGAGGCCTGGTGCACAAGAATTTGTGCCCCCAGTGGGGGGCGTCTTCCCTCGTATCTGCCTATGTTTCCGCCCTGGACTCTATGCGAAGCACCATCTGCCTCGACGTAGGCCCGCTCTCTG
>NW_005871394.1:71831-72764 GCF_000147115.1 Myotis lucifugus | reverse complement strand
GCCACAGCCCCAGCCACCCAGATTCCAGTGAGCTGGCTGGAAGCAGGTATCTGGGATTTATTTGTCTTCTATAATTGAAACTTTGTTGCCATGAGTGGAGGCCGCAGCCGGTTCAGTGGAGGCGGGAAGCTTGGCTTCCTCCATCACCCAGGCAACCAAGCCTCCTGCTTGCTTCAGCTCCATGGTTGCTGGCCGCCATCTTTGTTAGGCTAATTTGCATATAGTCGCTCTGACTGGCTGGTGGGAGTGGCTTAGGGCGTAGCAAAGGTACGGTCAATTAGCATCTTTGTCTTTTATTAGTGTAGATGTCCAGATTAGGCCACTCTACCTACATAAAATAAAAGTGGTTCTCTAGGGCTAGGATGAGGGGATGATTGGGTGTGGATAACAGGAAGGGTATAATTAAGGTTACCAAAGAGATCTAAAATTGACTGAAGCAATGCTTGCATAACTCTGTGGATATACTATAAAACTCTGAACTGTATGCTTTAAATATGTGAATTGTATAAAATGTAGTTAAAGCTGAAAAAAAGATTGAAAGTTATGTTAATATTATCAATGTGAACCACACTAAAATTACTGTGATAATATGCACCTCTTGTATATTTAGAATTTAATTTAAAAGATGAGAAAGGGATGCAAAATGTCCTAGTACAAATGTACTTACTGTCGCTCCATACTGGCTATTTCCTGGTTATCTTCTTTAACCTATAAAGGCATAAAAAGAAAATAGTATTTAAAGAATTATTCATTGTTAGGCTATCTTAAAAATAATTTCCTTCTAAGATATGTTGCACTAAAATGTCAAATCTTGTCTCTTGAAACTTACTTAAAATTCAACCTTTGAAGTTAAAAGGAACATCACTAAGGAACTATTCACACATTTTTGTTTATTCCTGAAAGAAAGGGTGATGACATACTTTCATACTAACC
>NW_005871394.1:30672-71320 GCF_000147115.1 Myotis lucifugus | reverse complement strand
ACACACACACACACACACTAGAGGCCCAGTGCACAAAAATTTGTGCATTCGGTGGGGGGTGTCCCTCAGCCCGGCCTGTGCCCTTTCGCAGTCTGGGACCCCTCGGGGAATGACTACCTGCTGGCTTAGGTCTGCTCCCCGGGGATTGGGCCTAAGCTGGCAATCAGACATCCCTCTGGCAGCCCGGCAACCCTCGGGGGATGTCCACTTGCCAGCGGGAAGCAGGCCTAAGCTGCAGCCGGACATCCTTAGAGCTGCTGAGGAGGCAGGAGAGGCTCCCACCACCACTGCTATACTGGCAGCCATCAGCCTGGCTTGTGGCTGAGCAGAGCTCCCCCTGTGGGAGCACACTGACCACAAAAGGGCAACTCCTGCATTGAGCATCTGCCTCCTGGTGGTCAGTGTGTATCATAGTGACCAGTCGTTCTGCTGTTAGGGTCAATTTGCATATTACCCTTTTATTATATAGGATAGAGGCCTGGTGCACGGGTGGGGGCCGGCTGGTTTGCCCTGAAGGGTGTCTGGATCAGAGTGGGAGTCCCACTGGCGTGCCTGGCCAGCCTGGGTGAGGGTCTGATGGGTGTTTGCAGGCTGGTCACACCCCCTTCCAGGGTGGGGGTCCCCACTGGGGTGCCTGGCCAGCCTGGGTGAGGGGCTGAGGGCTGATTGCAGGGTGGTCACACCCCCTTCCGGGTGGGGGTCCCCTCTGGGGTTCCTGGCCAGCCTGGGTGAGAGACTGATGGCTATTTTCAGGCTGGTCACACCCGCTTCAGGGTGGGGGTCCCCACTGGGGTGCCTGGCCAGTCTGGGTGAGGGGCTGAGGGCCGTTTTCAGGCTGGCCAAGCCTGTCGCTGACGGAAGCTCCCAGCCTCTCCTTTTTTAATTTTTTTCAATTTTTATTCTGGGATTTTTTTTACCTTCTATAATTGAAACTTTGTTGCCTTCAGTGGAGCTGAGAGCCGGCTCCTGCTTGCTCCAGCTCCGTGGCCACAGCTGGCTGAAAGCAGGTATCCGGGGTTTATTTACCTTCTATAATTGCAACTTTATTGCTTTGAGTGAAGCTCACAGCCAGGCTGCAGCAGGGGGGAAGCTTGGCTTCCTCCATCATTGGAACAAGCAAGCCTCCTGCTCGCTTCAGCTCCGTGGCTGCCGGCCACCATCTTGGTTGGATTAATTTGCATATAGTTGCTCTGATTGGCTGGTGGGCATGGCTTAAGGCATAGCGAAGGTATGGTCAATTTGCATGTTTGTCTTTCATTAGATTATATATATAGACACTAAAAGATTATTCTTTGCTTCTCTGAAATATTAATTTACGATATTTTATCTGGTAACCTGTCCCAACCAAGACCACTCTTCCTTTTACTCCAATGATCTCTTTTCCAAGGACCTTCAGAGAATCTAGATTTTAATACTTTTCAAGAATGATCATAATACTTAAATAGCTCCTGAGTTGATCCTTAAGGTTCTTACAAACCCATTGGATTCAATCTAAGACTACAAAGGAGTTCCATTTGTAGGCTCCTGACTGGCTGTTCTCAAATACACATGCAGTTCTCCTAAGGGCTCTATAGTTAGGGTATCTCATGATAAATAATAGGATAATTATAACTTAGTATTAAATTAAAGCCAGCCTTGGGGTAGTAAGGAAGTTAGTGAATACATGTGACATGGCCGTATGACATATTGTGATTTCATAGGAGATTTTATTTATTTATTTTTAATAATAATATCAATGATAAGAATCATTGATCACCTACCTTCTGCACGCCCCCTACTGGAGATCAAGCCTGAAACCCCAGCATGTGCCCTGACCAGGAATCGAACCATGACCTTCTGGTTCAAGGTCCATGTTCAACCACTGAGCCACAGCAGCCTCTTTTTTTATTTTTTAATCCTCACCCGAGGACATGGGGCAGGGTGAGAGAGTGAGAGAGACAGACAAAGAAAGACACATCGATGTGAGAAACATGGATTGGTTGCCTTTTGTATGTGCCCTACTCGGGGATCAAACCCACAACCTTTCGGTGCACAGTATAGCACTCAACCAACTGAGTCATTCTGAACAGGCAGATTTCGGAGGAGATTTTAATTTCATTAATAAAAATCATTAGCTGTGGGACACTTCATTTCTAAATATGAAGCCCAAAATAAATAATGGAACAGATCTTCAATAAGGTTATCTATTTATTAACTAACAAAGAAAAGTTTTAAGTTTTCCTCATAGAATCCAAAACATGAAAAAAATGGCCATCATATGCATGAACACCACATAAAATTAAGGTGTATGTAAAAAAATCTGTTTATGTCAGAGATGATTTTTACTAGATTTTAATGGTCAAGTAGTTCATACTGATTTAGGTGAAGCTCACTTTTCACTCTTTTTTAAATACACAATAAACTTATTGGCTTTCTGGTCAATTCATATAGCTTAAATAAAATAAACATATTTATCAAATCCTGACATACTAAAATAAGTATGTTTTTTTTCCTACCTGCTTAAGTAATCTCTCTCTCTCTTCCATTGGGGACCCCATGCTTTTGTCTTCAGCAACCATTTGATCTCGATGGGACTCTAACTCATAAAGTTTTTCATGCAGCAATACAGCCTCCTGTTTTACCTGGGAGTGTGCTATTTCCTGAAGGGAGCAAAAAAAAGGAAAAATGCATTAATTCATCAAAAATTATTTCAAATAGGTTTCATTTTATAAGAATAAGGACACATTTAAACCACCAGCATCTTTAAATAGATATATAAAGTATCTAGATTAACCAATAATGCTAGGAAACATTTCTAAACTGGAATAATAAAAATAGATCCCTGCTTATTTTCTTCCTTTTTTAAAACTTTTTAAAATTTAAATTTATTGTTTAAAGTATTACCTACGTCTCCTTTTTCCCCCATTGACCTCTCCCCAACAGATCCCATTCCCCAGCACATGCCCTCACCGCCCCCTACTGGCCATGTCCATTGGTTATGCTTATATGCATGCATACAAGTCCTTTGGTTGATCTTTTACCTCCCCCTCCCTCCCCTGCCTTCCCTCTTAGGTTGGACGGTCTGTTTGATGCATCTATGACTCTGGCTTTATTTTTGTTCATCAGTTTATGTTGTTCATTATATTCCACAAATGAGTGAGATCATGTGATATTTATCTTTCTCTAACTGGATACCAGGGGGCTGAAGGCATGAGGGGGGGGCGGGCAAAGGACAATGGGGGATAAGGACACATATGTAATACCTTAATCAATAAAGGGAAAAAAAAAAGAAAAAGTGAATGTTTAAAAGTCCATAAGCAAAGGGTTATAGGCAAAGATCAGTAATGGATTAGCTTCAGGTGAAAAGGCATGGCAGAAAAAAATACAGATGAAGGCCGGGGGGAAGGTCAATGGGGGAAAAAAGGAGACATATGTACTACTATTTGTAATACTTTAAACAAGAAAAATAAAATTTTAAAAAAATACAGATGAGCTCTGGCTGGTTAGAGCATCGCCTTGCACGTACATGGGTTGCAGGTTCGATCCTCCATCCCATTTCAGGGCATGTGCAGGAGGCAACTGATTGATGTATCTCTCTCACATGGATGTTTCTCTCCCCCTTTCCATTCTCTCCAAAAATCAATGGTAAAAATATCCTCGGGTGAAGAGTAACAATAAAAAATAATACAGCCCGGCTGGTGTGGCTCAGTGGTTGAGCGATGACCTATGAAACAGGAGGTTATGGTTCGATTCCCAGTCAGGATACATGCCCGGATTGCAGGCTAGATCCCTAGTGTGAGGTGTACAGGAGGCAGCTGATCAATGATTCTTAATTTTTTTAATCTTAATATTTTCAAGCAAACTTTTTAATAGCAAATTTCCAAAAGAATGATTACAAAACATTCATATTTATTTCTTTTGCAAGCTAGATGCCAACAATCATGGCAATCAATGTTCCATTGTTACTAATTTTATTATCATTGTATCTACCTGACTGCATAGGAAATCAGGAAAGGCAGGCCAAGTTTGAGGTATAGGCAGTATACTGAAGTGCAAAGGACATGAAAAGGTAGCTCACAGAAAAAAGAAATACACTGACCAACAAATATATAAAGAGAACTCAATTTCATGCATAAATAAATGAAAATTGAAACAAAATAGTAATTTTTACCGATTACACTAGCAAATATGGAAAAGATGGGTAATGCCTGCTGTCAGTGAGTGCAGTGAAAATAGGCACTCCCCTATATAGGGTCTAGGAGTAAAAAATGTAACCACCTTTCTGGAAGGCAATTTGGCAATCTCACATTTTACATTTATGACCCATTGCAAAAAATGCATCTTAAGATATACTCATATAACTTTGCATAAAATGTATGCAAATGTTTTCATGCCAGCATTATTTATAACTTCTTCAGTCTATTCATTACAAGGCTGTATTAAAGCCATACAATGTAATACAATGTAGTGATTTAAAAATAATGAGGGAGCCGTTATAAGAGCTGATGTGAATGAGCATCCAAGAGAGAATGTTAGGTGAAAAACAAAAAAGCTGTGGACAGCATACTAATGTGAATCCCACTTAAGGTTTTCCACAATAGTAAAGCCAAATTAGGATTACAGGATTATTGTGAAAATTCAGTGACAATGTTGGTGATATCTGTCAAGAATTCAAAAAAGTACAAAGTAAGCACTCAATAATGTAAGAGTAGCTCTGTCTGGAAAGAGGGCAAAAAAATCGGGCATTTTTACTTCCATCTTATTCTTTTTTTTTTTTTTACCATAAACATGATTTGTTTTGTGAATTAAAATTGTTTAAATAAACAAATAAGAAAATGAATGCAAGCTTTTACATCTTTAGTGATAAAATGATCTCTCCTCCTCTTCATTTGTTTTATCTCTTGTTCATATGTCTTTATTTTCTATTGTTTTATTATTGTTTAAAGTATTACATATGTCTCCTTGTTCATATCTTTAAATTACCACTGCATTATGTGCCCCATTGGCCGAGTGACTTGTTTTGTACACAGTAGGTACTTAATTGAATCTAATTTCTTACCAAATTAGGATATTTATGGCCCTAGGTGGGGAAGAAATTATTATACTCTTGTAAGTAAACTGCTAAATAAATATGTACTTGGATGATTTATATATTTAGCTGAATCATATTTAGCTGAATCACATATATGTGTGTGTGTGTGTGTGTGTGTGTGTATGTGTGTGTGTGTGTGTGTGTATATATATATATATATATATATATATATAATTTATGTTTTGTAGATGAGTAATATAAGAAATCTTATTTGATTTTATACTTACAGCTTCCAGACTGTCTTTTTTCATGTTCAATGAATCTAGCTGCTGCTGAAGTGTATCTAATTCCTAAAAAGAAGAAAAAAAGCAAATACATATGTCAGTTACATTAAGAATAAACCTGGCCCTTGCTGGTGTGGCTCAGTTGGCTGGAGTGTCATCCTGTGCACCAGGTCACAGGTTCCATCACAGGTCAGAGCACATACCCAGGTTGCAGCTCCATCCCTGGTCAGAACGCATGGGAGACAACCATCGATATTTCTGTCTCTCTGTCTGTCTGTCTCTCTCTCTCCCCCTCCCCCTTCCTCTCTCTAAAAATCAATAAAATGAAAAGAAAAAATAATTAACACACCAGAATAAATTTTTCTGTTTCTCAACATTTTAAATATATATGTGACAAAGTAAATTTTGTAAACATCTTCAAAACTTATCTTGTAATTTGACTAGAATTTACTAGTATTCACTGCTATTTTTGCCAATTTTTTCATTATTTCTAAAAACTTTGCCATGATCCACCTTTAAAATACTTTATGCCCTGTCTGGGTGGCTCAGTTAGTTGGAGCATCATCCCCTACACTAAAAGGTTGCAGGTTTGATTCCGGTTGCAGGGCACACATCTAGGTTGTGGGTTTGATCCCCAGTCCAGGCATATGGGAAGCAACCGATTGATGTTTCTCTCTCTCTCTCCCTAAAAAATCAATGGAAATACATCCTTAGGTGAAGATTAAAAAAAAACACAACTTCTATAAGCTTGTCGAAAGTAGCCTGTCCTTTTCACACTAAATCATCACATCACTGTAATCATCAAGTTTCAAAAGCCTTCAAACTCATTCTGTTATTGTTTAAAGTTATGATTTTTAATTTTGATTTTTTAAACCATGTTTTCATATTTTTTGCCTAATTCCCTTTTAAATTTAATTGATTTATTTTTTAAAATTTTATTTTATTGTAGCAAGAAGACTTAACATGTCCCTAATTTCTTTTAGGGCCCAGACCTACAGCAATTTACATACTCAACACCTTTAAGGGGAAAAAACCCTTAAACTGATTATTACTCATTTGAGAGCCCCTATGCAGGATTAACTATATTTTGACATTTTGGCATTTTTTCAATGTTTCATTGTGTCTTATAAATCCTGTCTAAAATAAAAGTTATATTAAACTGTCAATGAAGGAATCTAATGAACAAAATAAAATGAAGAACAAAATTGAACCAGAATCATGGGTACATGGAATAGACTGGAGGGTGCCAGAAGGGAGAGGGTGGAGGTGACCGGATAAAGAAGGAGAAGGGAGCCAGGTCGGTGTGGTTCAGTGGTTGAGCATCAACCTATGAACCAGGAGGTCACGGTTCGATTCCTGGTTGTGGCATATGCTGGGTTGGGGGCTCAATCCTCAGTGTGGGGCATGCAGGAGGCAGCCCATCAATGATTCTCTCTCATCATTGATGTTTCTATTTCTCACTCCTCCCTTCCTTTCTGAATTCAATAAAAATATATCTTTTTAAAAAAAGAAGGTAAAGGGTTTAGCTAAAGAACACATATGCATAACCCATGGACACTAACAATAGTGTGGTGAAGGCCAAGGGAAGGGGAGGTGGGGTGGGTAGAGGTAGGTAAAGGGGGGAAATGGGGGCCATCTGCAATAGTGTCAACATTTAATATTTTTAATAAAAAAAATGTGAGGTTTATTAGGCAGGAAGAAAAGAATGTAAATATTCATTTCATATGGCTCAGATATATTAGGCCTTTTAATGTTGCTATTAAAAGTTGATTAAAAATAAGTGTTTTCATATGTCTTTATGACATTCAAAAATGAAGGATGCATAGAACTGAACAAATAATATAGTAAAAGCTAGGTCATCATGTAGCATAAGAATAAATTTTTCTAAAGCAGTGCTTCTCAAATTTAAATATCGTGTGAATCATCCGGGGACCTTGTTAAAGACGGAGCAGTAAGTCTAGTCACGCTCTCTCAGGGGAATGCCGATGCTGCCTTTTGTGGCAAGACTGCTACATGCCTGTCCCAAAGGAGTCATTAGTATTACCTGTAATAATTTCTCATTTGTGGTTTTCATGTCTATGTACTTGACTTGTTTTTCAGGAGACATATTTTTTATAATGCCATCTGCTGCTTGTTTTTCCTGTTCAATTTCTTCTTCTACACTTCTAATTTGTCTCTCCTTCCTGAAACCAAAAGTATGCAATATTCCTTACTATCCTGAGGGGAAAAACCATTATTGTTACTCAGGTCCTGGTCTCAATTAAATAGGGGGTACTTAAGTGTATTCAATCATAATTGTTGATCTAAAAGTTCTTATAAACATACAAATAATCCTATTTGACCTGTACAAAACTTGGCCCCCCTCAGCACAGACTTACTTTGTCTTTTTCTTCTTAACCCCCAAATGCTTCTATTTTCTTACTCTCCATTTTACTTACATTCTTATAAGAAACACAAAAATCATCGCAGAAAATCATTAAAGCCTTCAACATGAGGATGTATTTATAATTTTTGCTATCATACCTTCAAGACAAATAAGATAGAGAAGAGTTGTTTTCAAACATCTCATAGCTACAGAATTCTTTGACCAAATGAAATACTGTATGGAAGTTTACCATGTAAATCATATAAAGTAGCACAGCTCTGACTGAACTGGGAGTAGAGAGAGCTTATAGTGCAATGTGATTTTTAACAATCACAGCTTTAGCTTATTATGTTTTGCTTAAATTCCCTTTTATCCACTGCTTTAACTAAAACTGGTATTCCACAAATTATCAGCAATATTTTAGCACTGCAAAGTAACAATTTCCAAAAACACAAAACAGAAACATTACAAGTACAACCATATTTAAGTAGTAGTAGTGAAATTAATTACAAACAATAATATTTATCATATAACCGCAAGAAATACCAGTGATGTGCCAGTTATTACCCTATGCAAGGTCAATTATCATTAGTACAGAGAAACATTTTGAAAAAAATAAAAAGGTAAGATGCTAGTTATCATGTAAATATTTCAAGATTTACATGTAAAAATCTTTCTTAAAGATAAATTTTAATCCCAATGCCATAAATTTATATTTTAAGTTTCAAAATGATTATTCTACTATTTAATCTCTTTTACAAGTAGATAACCAACTTATACAGTTTTCACAATCGCTAGCTAAATCCTATATATCCACATATTGGTGACCTTCACACCCTTTACACACTCATACTCCATTAGCATAAAATAATCTAAACTCAGACATCTTCCTGTAAAGATATCATAATAATCAAATAAATGACGAACATAATGAAACAGACTACCTGGAATTTTTATTTATTTTTGTCTCACTCTAGGACAAGGAGTGATGTCTTTCTTTACTTTGAACCTCAATTACTACAGTGCTTGATGTTACAAGTGTGTTTACTGTTGCTACAATTTATATGGGTCTATGGGCTCATAGAACTTTCAAGCAGAAGAGATGATCTATTTCAGTCTTTTTGTTTCATAGATTAAGGAGATACTGAGGCCTAGAGGAGTTAATCGTCTGAAACAAACTCATTCTGAACTTCATGATTACTTGCCTCTGAACCATGTTTCTTTGTGACATGTCTCAATGTAGTTAGATGGGAACTGATGTTGTACAGTATTCCATTTTACAGAGAAGTCAACAGCAAAAGGCAGGTAACCCATTTTTCTCAAGGCCACATTATGGTCAAGTGTCAAGTGTTTTGATACTAGCACTTGGCTCCGGTTATAACTTGGCAGTAAATCACCAATGATGGTGTCATAAAAATGAGTATATAAAGTTTAAACTCAGTGGAGTACTACATTTGGTGGTATCTTTTCATCTTGTATCTTTCTAAACACAAAATACCTTCAGGAATAACACTTAAATCACTTTAGCATTCTCAAACTTACATACTTTAACTCATAAAGTAAATTTGTTAATATTTAACTTTTATGAGTAATTAAACATGAAGACTATGCAAACCACCTTACTTGTTACATTAAAGAAGTCAAAGATGACTTTAAGAAATTATTCTTCTAGTCAATCTTTTGCTAAGGAAGTCTAGCGTTTTTTTAAATCACCTGCTCACTGGGTACAAAGGTTAAAACAAAGTGAAATGCAATCATCTGACATAGCTTTCTTTTTAATGGTGAAGAAACAGAATAGATTCCTTAGCACACCATCTCAGAGACAAAAAAAAGTAAAGGTAAGATCTTGTATATTTACAGGTTTGGTGGTTGTTGCTGAATTTTTAAAAAAAGTCATATTTGTTTGTTAAATCTGTACAAAAAAATTATGCCTTTGCTAAATGATGAAAGAGCAGAGAATATGATTATATTTTCTATAGATATTAACCTTAGACTAGCCAAAAAATATTTCCCAAATAAAGTTATAATATAATAAAAAGTAATTATTTTTCTTTTTCAAAAAAGGTTTCATCTATTCAAATTTATATGACCTTTTTATTTTGAAATATGTTAATCACACAACATTTTGAGGTGACATTAACTTAAAAACAAATTTGTAAAACAAAAAATTACTGGCTACCCGTAGATAATTGTTGAAACTGGGTGATGACTCCTTACTTAGAGGTTTTTCTTGAAGTTTTCCATTACAAGTTTTTAAACTGGAGAAAAAAAAATCTATAAAATGGTTAATTGTAAGAGTGAAATTAATTGTGAATTATTAACATCTACCTTGGTTGTGTGCACATCCCCAGTAGGGAGTGTGCAGGAGGCAGCTGATTGATGTTTCTCTCTCATCGATGTTTCTAACTTGCAGCATATTTTTACTTCATAGTATATAACAGTCATATATAGCAAATAATCAAAAACTCCTAAGAAACTTGTACTTAAAAACTACATAAGAACAACACTCTTTCTTTTTCAATATCTATCATTTCCTCTTGCATAAAGCTTTTTTTTCTCTCTATGTAGACTGTAGGGCACTTAGTTTGTGAAATAATTAAACTGATATATTTGTTCTCTATTTTTTAATCACTACATTTAAACCCAAATTTCAAAATAAATTTCAAATTGAGAAAAAAATCCAACTTTTTAAATGGGGTAAATTGACTCAAGAACATTTTCTTCATAATCTACTGGCTATCTATTCTGACAATCTGATTTCTTCAAGATAGCCAATAATGCTAGCAAATGTTTCCTCTGTCTAGGGATTTATCCATTCAGTGTCTGGATGGTCAACATCTATCCCCTTTCTCAATTTTTCCCTTCTCAAAAGATATACAAATATACAGAAAGCCCCATTGATCATGGAGCTCAATCAATGCATTTCATGGCTTTAGACCTAATGCTTTAGATTGTTGAATGCTTTCTTATACAGAATCTACTTTAAGCTCTGAGTGCATACTGCTTCTAACTTTAAAATCTATCAAAGAGAAAGAAATGCTTCCTTTCTAATAATGTTATTTCCTTTAGCACACTGGAGAAAATAATTAGTATTAAATAGATGATAAAAATAATAAATACAAGATGATCCTATTTCTATTTCCATATAGGCTCACGGTCCTCCCTGACCCCATTACCTTCTTCAGCTACTTCACTCCATATCAACTTTTTACTTAAGTTCACTTAATTTTCTTTGCAGTCTAATTGCTTCCTTTAATGATCCCTATCCTTTTAATTCTAGAAAAAAATAGCGCTTCTCCCTTACCCACATCTGGACCCTGCCAGAGACAACAGTAAGAACTTCACAACACCACTGAGAACTACTGAAACGAGAGAATGAAGAGGCTGCACACATTCCTAAAGACCATGAGACATGGGCAAAATACCTTTTACATAAGATTTGGGGATACCCTTTTGTGGGCAGTGGTCTGGAATAAGTGATAACTTGAACTCATTTCTGACTCTAAAAGGGATTCTATTATGATCTATATCCAAGTTGCAATATCTAGAAGGAATAGTGGCTTTTTCTAACAAAATTGATTTAGCTACAGAAAGGGAGAAAGAAGAAGGGAAATAAGTATAAACACATAAACAAATTGAAGGCAAAGAGTAGATTAAGTAGAATTGGGTGGTATCAAAATAACAATAAATACCTCATTGCTAACGAGGTAACAGACTTAATAACGTGAAATGAGCCTTGCTTATTCTGAGTAGTTTTCTACTTCCTGCTCTAGTAGAATAAATTTTTCCTTAAAAATCATTAAGCAACATATGCTGTAAATAAAAAGGCTCAAAAGAAAAATAAGACTCAAATTATAGAAAACCACTAAGGGTGGTACTAACATGATATATTCATACCTTTCAAACATCATTTGTTTGCAGCAGTTTTTACTGTTGACTTAAAAAATGTACATATAAAAACAAGAAGCATGAATGTCATGAGTAAAATCACTAAATGGAAAGTAACTATTAAGCAAGAAGAAATTACTCCAATAAATGGCAACTTCTAGTGAAAGATGGTATAATGAATGTTCCCATTAACTTTTACTTCTGCCCCAAACCTGACTGAAATGTAAATAAAAGGCAGGAAGGAATATAAACTCATAAGAACAAAGAGAATGAAAAAGGACGCAACAGCAATAAAACCTAGAAACTAGACAGTTAATAGTTAAGTGGAAACTGACTGGGAAAGCAAAATTTTCCTGAGCCAGCAGAGTGGAAAGCTGAGGAGCCACAGGATTTACACTGCAAAATGCCGAAATGGTCCAGAAACTGGCAGCACCAGGTGTTCTGGAAGTAGAGGAGGGGGTAGAACAGTGGTTCTCAACCTTGGCTGAACATTAGAATCACCTGGGAATCTTTAAAATCCTGATTTCTGGGCCTCATCCTCCAGAAATTCTGTTTCTTTGTTATGGGGTGGGGCCACAACAGTAGTAACAAAGAAACAGAATTTCCGGAGGATGAGGCCCAGAAATCAGGATTTTAAGAAGATTCCCAGGTGA
Source organism: Myotis lucifugus (assembly GCF_000147115.1). Taxonomy (NCBI): domain Eukaryota; kingdom Metazoa; phylum Chordata; class Mammalia; order Chiroptera; family Vespertilionidae; genus Myotis; species Myotis lucifugus. The sequence goes on along the minus strand of NW_005871394.1, from coordinate 59,119 downwards.
TTCTAATGTGCAGCCAAGGTTGAGAACCACTGGGCTAGAACATACAGTGGGGCCTTGACTTACGAGTTTAATTCGTTCCAAGACCGAGCTCATTAAGGAGCTTGTTAACTCAAATTACTCTGTCAACTCAATGCAAAAAATCGGCCAAGAGACAGCTGGTATTTCAAAAAACTCGTTAGTCGAAGACTGAGGACCACTGTACTAGAACATAGTTTAAAGTTTCCTGCCTGTCTCTGCCCAGTCAGGTAAAGCTCCTCTCCCACATAAACAGAAGATTAAGGCTCCCCCCCCAACCCCCCACCCCTCAGGAGAATAAAAAGGGCATCTGGCAATAAGCACAAATGAATGCAGGATCATTATGCCAAAAAAAAAAAAAAGGGAAAGTAAGTTAAGGTTTAGATACTAATTATTGAAATAAACCCACCTTTTCTACCATTCAGTTCTCAAAATGCTAGTCATTTGGCTTTATCTGTTCAGGCAAATTAGAGAAGTCATTTTTGGCCCTAGTCCATTTGCTCAGTGGTTAGAACATCAGCCCTCAGACTGAGGGGGACAGAGTTCAATTCCAGTCAAGGGCATAGGGACCTGGTTGAGGTTCGTGCAGGAGGCAACCAATCAATGTGTGTGTGTGTGTCTCTCTCCCCCCATCCCTTCCACTTTCTCTAAAAATCAATGGAAAAAAATACCACCGGTGAGGACTACCAAAAAAAGAAAAATCATTTTGGGAATCCAACTAGTCCAAGGAAAAGATCTCAAGATAATGACATTTAGGGATTCCCAAAGAAACAGTCCAGTAAGTTTTTTACTCTACAGAAATAAGACCTATATAAATGTATCCAAAGAGCTTTTTTGTTTCCCAGTCTTATCTGTAAGTTCCAAACCAAATATTAACAGATATATGAAGACAGAATGTCTCTAATATAAAGGATACTGACCATTATAAAGTGGAAAAGCATAACAAGAAGACATAGAGGCTATTAAAGGAAAAGGAACATGGAAGATACAAGACACAACTTATGCTGTAAGATACTATTAAAGAAAATTTTCACAAAACAAAAAGAGCTCTTAGAATTAAAATGAGTGGAAAAGGAAAACTTTAAGAGATTATGTAAAATTGAGGATATATTCTTGAAAGCAGAATAAAATGAAATATAGGCAATTCAAGATAAAATATTAGAAAATCATTCTAGGAGATCCAACACCCAAACACCAGATTAAAGCAGTTCTAAAGAGTAGTGAGACTTAAAAAACAAACAAACAAACAACAACAAAACAGAGAAGAAAATTATCAATGAAATAATTCAGAAAGTTTCCCAGAACTGAGGGATAGAACTTCTAGATTGAAAGCACCCACCAAGTAAGTACCCAGTTTCATGAATGAAAACAGAGTCTCAGGAAGATCCATGACACTTCAGAATATTGATTTTAAAATCTTAAGAAGAGGCAAGTTACATAAAAGGATAAAGAATTAAAATGGCATAGCATCACAGTTCTTAACAGTAATACTAAAAACCCTACGACAATGAGGCAATGCCATCAACAGTTTGAGAAAAAACCACTTCCTATTTATAACTTTACTTCTAACCAAATTATCTTTCAAGGTCTAAAAAAATTTCCCACGTATAGACCTTCTTAGGAAGCTATTGCAGAAAACTCGGTTAAAAAAAAAAAAAAAGCAGTAATCCAAGACAGGCATTCTAGAACACAGGCCTCCAACCATAAAGACAAAAGGGAATATCTCCCCATAAGGGTGGAGGGAGAGTGGAAGTCAGCAGCTGTGTAGAGGGTACAGTCCTCAGCTCCTCTAGGTTCCAGCATGGCAACAGGCTCTGGGAGAGACTTCTTTAAGCAGATTAAATATCAAAAATGCATGCAACATTGAGTGATTTGTTAAAGAAGGGCTTGGGTATAAATGCATTAAAAAAAGAAGAAAACTAAGCCCATAAAAACAACAACACAATACATTTAATTTAGTGAAAAATTGTGAGCAGGAATAGAAAAGTAATCCTGTTATATGGCTCAGACACTGATAGTTTTACACATTTGTGACACATGGAATACTCATCTAACCCAAATTATAAGTAACTATGTATGAAGACTAAAGAGACAGGAAGTATATATATTTGTTGTGTTAGAGATGAAAGTAGGAAGTGTTTGAAAGAGAACTAAAGACTCTTATCTCCCACACTTGTAGGTAAATGGATAATACCAATAAAGAATACCTAAATTAAAAAAAAAAGAAAAAAAGAAATAGCAATATAAGAATATACTACTCATTGACATGGACAACAGTGTGGTGATGATGGGAAGTGGGGGTGGAGGTGAAGGAGGGTATAGGGGAGATAAATGGTGATTAAAAAATATAAAGGAAAAGAAGAGTATACTTAAACACATATACATAAATACATATTCTTCTGGATCTTATTTTTTTAATATATTTTTATTGATTTCAGAGAGGACGGGAGAGGAAAAGAGAGATAGAAACATCAATGATGAGAGGGAATCATTGATTGGCTGCCTCCTGCATGCCCCCTATTGGGGATAAAGCCCGAAACCTGGGCATATGCCATTGACTGGAATCGAACCCGGGACCCTTGAGTCTGCAGACCGAAGCTCCATCCACTGAGCCAAACCAGCTAGGGCTGGACCTTATTTTATTTTTCTTTCTTTTTTTTAAAATATATTTTATTGATTTTTTACAGAGAGGAAGGGAGAGGGATAGAGAGTCAGAAACATCAATGAGAGAGAAACATCGATCAGCTGCCTCCTGCACACTCCTACTGGGTATGTGCCCGCAACCCAGGTACATGCCCTTGACCGGAATCGAACCTGGGACCCTTGAGTCCGCAGGCCGACGCTCTATCCACTGAGCCAAACCGGTTAGGGCTGGACCTTATTTTCAATAGATCCAAAGAGACACTTAAAAAACTGAGACACTTAAAAAAATACTGTCTTTCATTCTCCATATGAGTTTTCTAATTTAAGATTAGAGTACAGGGATGGTGAAGGAACATGTAATTGTTTCACATTTTATATAGTTTAAGAAAAAATAGATTTAAAAGGAAAGCAAAATGTCTTCAATAATCTCTGAAGTGCTAGTCACCTACTGACATGACAATACTCTCTTTTCCACCAGGCCTGCAATATGAAAGCCGCATGCATACTGATCTTGTTTTGGCCCCTCTTCATGCTAACACTTTCAGATGAAAGCCAGACTTTTAAAACAGTAAGTTTTTACAATCAAGAGAGTGAAAATATTTTCAAAGGTACACTTTGAATGTCCCAAAGTAATAAAAGAAAGCAAAAAAACAAAAAATCCAAACCAAGCCATCAAAACTAACTCTTTAGTTAGCTGGGTATGTTCAAAATCTGTGATCTCTGAGCCAGATTCTAATTTGACAAACGCAGACTTCATTTTTTAACAGAATTATTATTCATCATGTATTTCCACATATACAAATGGGAATATACCAAAAGTCTTTCTTTCTGTAATGATTATACAATAACAGTTAGAAGACACCTGTATTACAAACTAGAATCTCCCTGCTCAATAAATTATACATATCAGAATTTCCTTAATCTTCAATATTTCATCCCAATAAAGAAAAGCATCAGCTTTTCCTTTTTCAAACTATAATATTGAAAGATTAGACAGTAGATTTTTTCTAAACTATTTTCTTCCAATGTTTAATTGCTAGGATATGAAATTTAGAAAATTCTTTTAATATTTTTCTGATTAATACATTTCTTTTTTATTTTTTAGGAAGTCAAATGTAATTTCACTAAACAGAATTATTATTTGATTCCAGCGGATATCAATAAAGAGGTTACTATACTTGATCTCAGTTATAACCAAATTACTCTGAATATTACAGACACAAGTATTCTACAGATGTATTATTTACTCACTGAGCTCTACTTGATTGAAAACAGTATCATCATCTTATGTAATAATAGTTTTGGTAACCTCTCCAATCTACGAATTTTAAATATCTGTAGAAACTCCATCCACATAATTCAACAGGGTGCATTTACAGGCTTAACTAAACTACAACAGTTATATCTATGCCAGAACAAAATATTACAACTGAATCCTGATATATTTGTGCCTCTTAAAAACCTGAAACTTCTGAATCTGCAAGGCAATTTGATAAGCTATTTTGATGTACCACAACTGTTTCATCTGGAATTAATCATTTTACATGGAAATCCATGGAATTGCTCCTGTAATTTACTGAATTTGCAGAATTGGCTAAACACATCCAATGTAACATTAGGTAAGCTATCATTATTACATTAATCAAAACCAAAAATGTGATTGATTTTTGGTTGTTTTGCCCCAGAAAAGTTTCCCATTTTACCCAGATTTTCACTACAATCTTAATCGTAACATCTTTACTATTACAAACTAAACAATATATAGATACTGTACCTAGTAACTATATTTATAAAATAACTTTATAAACAGGAATGTGCATCTTTCCCTTGTGTTGCCAGGCAATATAGGAGTTTCTTATAGTATCAATAATGACATGTCAAAAAATTCTAATTTACATAATTATAAAATGTTATTAACCATATTTTATTTTCCATAATAAATCATAATTTATTCTTTCTGATTTACTAGAAAATGAGAATATCACCATGTGCAGCTACCCAGATATACTGAAATACTACAGCATCAAAACAGTACCTTATAAGGCTGAATGCTACTCAAAACTTCCTTCACCTATAACTGAAGACCTTCAGATTAATTTTCAGTCAATTAGCAATTCAACATTTAATAGCTCTTTGAACAACTTAACAAGAAATTCAGGTAATGTACCGGTATTGAATACTAACATTGCTGAAGATAGCATACTAAAAAACTAAATTAGTTCTCATTGTTTTTCTGCATTTTAAGTTACTAGAAACAATGTAAAATTCCTCATGTCAACAAAAGATTTACAAAATACTGGGTTTCCAAAACAGGCTCTGCTGGTTACCAGGCAAATGCCACTGGGCATATTATTTAACTACTTGTAGGCTTAATTTTAACTAGTAAAGTCACAATTCTCCTTTTGTTTTGTTAATCCTCACCTGAGGATATTTCTCCACTGATTTTTAGAGAGAGTAGAAGGGAAGGAGAGAGACAGAAAGAAACATCAATGTGAGAGAGACACATAGATTGGTTGCCTCCCACAGATGTCCTGTCCAGGGATGGAGGCCTGGGGATGGAGCTTGTAACTAAGGTCTGAGCCCTTGACTTGAATCGAACCCCGACCTATCAGTCTGCAGGCCAACTCTATCCACTGAGCCAAATCGCCAGGGCAAGTCACAATTCTTAAAATGTATAAATCAATAATGTTCCTAGGTGAATGGATAAACAATCCCTGTAAAGACAGGAGTTATTCTTTTACCACTGTAGGAAATAACTTTATATTTTTATTGTGTAGTTTTATTAACTTTTGCTTAAAGAAAATTATAAAGTATATTCATTTCTAATACCAATATTGGGGAGTTATTAAGATGTCTAATTTTTGTTGTCAATTTAACAAAGTATCTTCCCTCTCTCCCTCTCTCATTCTCTCTCCCTGTCTCTGTATCCTATTTAAGAACATGGACCTCTTGGAAAAAGCTGGGCTTTTCTTGTTGGTGTTGTAATGACTGTACTGGTGACCTCTCTCCTCATTTTTATTGCTATCAAATTGCCAATATGGTATAATTTTCTGCTTAGCTATAAACATCATCACCTGGAAGAACATGAAGTAGAAACCTATGAAGATGGTTTTACCCAAAATCCAAGTTCCCTTTCACAGATACCAGATACAAACTCCGAAGACACTACAGTAATATTTGAACAACTACATTCATTTGTAGTGGATGATGATGGGTTTATTGAAGACAAATACATAGATACTCATGAATTATGTGAAGAAAATTAATTTCTTTCAATTTTTGATTATTTTAAAAATGTTACCAGTTCACTGAAAGTTTAGACATGGAGATTTTCATATGTGACATACCTAACTATAGCTAGTAGAACTTCATATTAATTGCAACACATATTAATATCATAAAATTATGTTTTTCTCATTGGTATTGAAAAAGTTAGTCCAAATACCGTAACTGACACTCCTTGGTAGCTAATAGTTACAACACTATTCTCAGCAGTATTCAGAAGACTATACATACTATTTAAAAAAAAAAGCCTAAAGTAAATTATTAATTAATTAAAATAAACTGATTCTCATATTAGTTCATATATTGGATATAATACAGATAAGTTATATTAATATTTTACTTATTGGAATCAGTAGAGAAATAAAGGTTTTGGATTTATATCATAAGTCAGAGTAAGGAACAGAGATAGCTTAAACTGACAATGCACTTGGGTGGATTTTTTTATGCTCACCGAATGAATTCATGGAATTGGAAAACATTTTTTTAATGCTTCCTGAATTGGCACAATAATTCCCTGAAAACTTAGTAGCAATTTAGAGCATAGCACTATGTCCAGGCACAATCCCTAATAAATTATTACTGATCTGGGTTATAAAGAAAGATTGTCACCACAACACAGGTTATCAAAATGATCTATAAATAATCTTATTTTTAAAAATACATATTTCTGTCTCTCTTAGTGAGATTTCTATTCAAATAAGTTGTGTTGGGGCTGAGAAATCTTCAGTTGGTCCATGAACAACTGTTTGGGATCCAGATCATGGAGGAATGTTTCCCAAACTGTTTTCTAGAACGTTAATTTCCAGAGAGACATTCAGAAGTATCGACGGGGGGGGAATTTGTAAATGGTCAAATTACTAAAGAATTACTATAGGAAATACTAGGTTTAAACAACGTGAAACAAGATTCTTTACTATATAGGACTCATCTGAAACTTTACTAAGCTAAAAGCAAAGTATCAAGAATTTTCCAACCTTTCTTTAAGGTATGCCTACTAAGAGCTCATAGCACAATAAGGGTCCAAAGAACATAGTCTGAAAAACACTGGCCTTAAGACTATTATAGGAAGAGTCTAAAAGTCAATTCCTTGTAATCAATTGGCTGTAATCATAATTTTATTAATTTAATGGAAATAGTGGCATTAAAAACTGTAACAAAATCTATCATAGGTGGGAAGGTTAAATGTATTTATCTCTATCTTTTACAGGAAATATCTCTAAAACACTGAAATATATTCATGGGTGAAATGATGTTTTCGATTTTCTTCATAGTACAGAAAAGGGAACAATGGCTAAAGGTGTACATGAAGCAGGGTTGGTTGTGGAGCTGGGTCATGGGTACATAGGACTATAGTACATTATTTTATTTTTGTTCAAATTTCTCTATAACACAGTTTTTAAAATGTGTATTTACTTGGTACTTTCTTAGAAAAAAAGAGACTACAAATAATGTAGACGTTCGTTATATTCTGCAGTCATTTTAAAGTTTGTATCAATACATAAATTCAGTTCAAATGTCTATGAGGAAAACAAAAAGTGTTTAGGGTGATATACCCAGTGAAATAGAAAATGAACTCATTTATCATGCATATTTGCTTGTGTTTATCAAAGTGTTTTTAGTATTCATTAAAGAATATAAATGCTTTACGCATACTATTTCCTAATAGATATTATCAATTATATTCCATTGTTTTCGATCTCAAGTATAAATGAGATAATAGAAACATGAGGAATCTTTTTCTAAATAATCTATCATTTTACCAAATATGTCATATTTTAAGAGGCAAATATTAATATTTGAGAAACAGAATAAAATAAAATTTAAATATGAATCAGTAAAGACTACATTAATCTCTTATATTCAAGAGCCTCTTATAAATGAATATTGGGTAGTCAATAAATATCTGACTAAACAAAAATAAATAAATGGGCTTAAAATTATAATTACATATGTTTTTAAAAGATAACTAATTTTTAACTAATACCAAACTAGAAAAGTATATACAACAGAAGTTGAAGAAAATCATTAGCTCATGCAGCTGTATATAACTGAATTAAAGTCAGGTGTGTAAGAATTGTAGTAATATATCGAGGCTATATATCATAACCAACTTATTATGAATAGATGTTCAGTAATAAACCAGATGGTCATGCCATACTAAATGGTGAGATTAAAGTAGAAGAACATTAAAACAGAAGTTTTTTACACCTGCCTTCAAAAGGAATGGCATTTCCTGCTCCCTTTGAATGAGGAGTATCAAGGTAGATCTTTGTGTTAGTGAGATTTTGGTTATCTGCTTAACACATAAAATAAATCTATTCTGCTGCCTATAAAAGTAAACTTCATAAAAATAACTTTTGTTCATAACTTAAATTTCTTCTTAAAAGGTTCAGGAGAACCTATTTCATTCAGCCTCAATTACAAACTACGGATATGAAGTTTTGAAACTGCTGACACTTTTAGAACAAACTTGTATATTTTAAGAACTATTTCTTCAACCAAATGAGCCAAATAAAAATAAAAAATCTGTAACATTCTCAAACTTATAATCTGTGGTTTATCATTTAGGATGAAATATCTATGAAACATGTACATATAATATTTACAAATTTGACCTAGGTATTATGTAAGTCTGTAAATAAATGATTAAATAAATGAGGACCTACATATTGTAAATATCATAAGGACTTCAATGGGCTATATTATTTATATTATTTATATTATTCTTTAGGTACCTAGCAGAGTATCTTATATAAAGTAAATGATAAATATTTGCACTAAATAACAGAACAACAATAACAAAAAGTAAAGTTTTCATGTAAGAGCTGGGTCACCAGGAAAATGGAATATCCTTTGTACAAGGGAAGACACTTCCAGTATATGTAGTTTTTAAGACAGCATTTTACAGGAGCATCAAATAATGGAGGGGAAAGAGATTTCTTTGTTTTCGATCAACACAAGAATTGTATTTATCTTTCAAAATTTTTATTATTATATTTTAACATGCTAGTTTTCATTAAATATTTACTGTACATGCAGAGGTAACATGACAGTATATTTGGTGTTATAGAATTTTGTTAATTTTGGTAAACTATTATCCTTGCTCTCAAAGAGATTACTATTGATATATTTTTGGGACAAAATGTAGGTAGTATATGTATGTACAAAATAGCTCAACTATGTTTGCATTGCCTTAGACAATATTTAAGGTCAAAATGCAGATGAAGAAAATTATGTTAAACCATTGCCGTTGTCTGAATAGTTGCACCCTCTAAAATTCGTGTGAAAATCCTAACCCCCAAATTAAGGGTATTAGTAGGTGGGGACTTTGGAAAATGAATAGGTCATGAGGATAGAGCCCTCATGAATGAGATTAGTGCCCTTATAAAGAGATCCCAAAGCTCCCCAGACCCTTCCACCCCGTGAGGACACAGCCAGAAGGCTCCAGGCATGAACCAGGAAGAGGGCCTTCACAGGAAAGGGACCATATGGTGCCTTGATCTTGAACTTCCCAAACTCCAAAACTGTGAACAATAGACTCCTAATGTGTATGAGATACCCAGTCTATGATATTTTGTTATAGCAGCCCAAATGGACATCCACTTATTATTTTGTAGGCATTAGTGTCACTGCCATAATTCCCTTAATATTTAATCTTTAACCAGTTATATATAAATATGCACATATAATCTAAACCTATGATATGGATTACTAATATAACTATTATCAATTGGATAATATATGAGATAATGAAATACTGTAAGTAATGTGCCTTTCATTAGAACGGGGTTTAAATCTCATAATTCAAATTAGTTAAAAAGCCCAGGTTAAAATTATAAACCGTAAAGATAAGAATGTTTTGATCCATCTTAAGACTTTTAAACTCCTAGAAGTAGAAATTATAGCTATCTAATCTATACAGTACTTTTACTTGTAGAGAATTTCAGTACTTAGTAGTAAATAAAGATAATAGATGTTCAAATAATAATTTGCATTGCAAATATTCAACTTTTTTTTAAATTAAAGAGTACAACAGGGAAAAACAAGAAAATCAGTAAGGAAGTATATGACTCAGAAGTTAAACTACCTAATACAACTCACTTATAAATGTTTTATTTCTATATGGATTGTACTTACGCTTGTCTTTCTGTAAATATGATATCCATACTTTGTGTTTCTCGATCATTTTGAGCTTTAAGCTAAATAAAGAGTTAACACAAAAGTGAGGCATAAGAAATTGCCATTTTAATCAAACTATTTAAAGATTATTCAGATTATGAACTAATTGAGAGATAATTATAATAATTCTAATGCCACAAGAAAAAGTTTAAAAATATATAGTATTTGTTTCAATTAACAAATCACCATACCAGATTTTTTTTTTTTTTACGTCTTCTTCACAGGCATGGTAATCTCACGTCAAAAGTATTCATTTTGTCAAATATTCAATGTAAACTTAATTTATGAAATTAAAATCTCAAGTATTTATTGGATGTTCAACAGTTGGTTAATAATATGTTAAATTTAGACCCAACACAAATTTTATTCTTAAATAACTCAGGAGTCTACCTGAGCACTCCTAGTTGACTCTACCTGTACATATTCAGCCTAGAATTTGGACCTATCCCAAATAACTGACAAAACACATACAAAAGTTTTTACTTTTTATATTTGGCATTAAAAATAGTTTTCCAATTGGGACTTCTCCTGTGTTCTAAAAGCCAAGAATAATTTCACTAAATTATCATGCTTTTAGAATCCAATTTAGAAAAAAAGTCATTTTATAAATTCTGTTTTCATAGAACTTTGAATAAGTTGCATGTTATTTTCATCCAAATGTTTATAATTAAAATAAACTAGCTGCTAACATCTCATTTACCAATCAAAAGTAGTATTAATGTCTGGCATCATATAACTATTTGTTTTTCCCCCTTTCTTATTAAACTCTATACAGGTACCATAATATGTCCAGTGAGTACTCAGCTCCATTTGTGCAAATATTAAACCAAATTAATTTATATGCAAACTAATTTATATATAAGAAAATGTGGATGGGACTCCCTGGCTAATGCTAAATGCAGGACCGGTTAAAACATAGCCTTTTGAAAGACACTACGGTATCATCCACTTGGGAGAGCCAGTGAACAGGAAAAAAATTTTAAAAGCACAACTAAGGGAACTCAATTATAATAGTGGTATTTGGGATCAGAGTAATACCTATCTCTAAGGTCCATAGGTTTCATCAAACTATTTCTAGCTATAAATGCTTTGTTTTGGAGAATATGATCTATATTGATCTACAGCTCATAAATTTTCTTACCATGTTGTAATCATTCATTACTTCTTCCATTTCAGTATTGGTATTAAGTTTATCTACCAACTAAAAATAAAAATACACAAAAAAATACATTCTATTAGTGTATAAATTTTCTCTTATTCCATAATATAGGTATTCAATCTTACAAATAATAGTCATCTAAGTATGAATACTTTCAAGTATTTTATCTTCTAAGATAAAAACAAATATTAAGCTACCTAAGTAAGCATACACTGTGCATTTAGCCAATCAATAAACTACATTTTTAGGAATGTAAAAAAGTGAACAATAATGAACTACTACTGTTCCCGCAGATTGTACCTTGCAGAGTTTTGCCTGCTCTGAGATGTCTGAGCTTATAAAGGTCCAGAGAAGACAAAAGTTTGGAAAAGATCTCTTTTTCTCTAACTAGACTCCAGACTCTCCCCCACTTCCCTTCTCTCCCAGGGGAAGTGGATGTTAACTGATTTTAAAATTACACCAGTAAAAATTTAAAACAATTTATTAATTTTTTTATTGATTGACTTTTAGAGAGAGAAGAAGGGAGAGAGAAAAGAAAGAGAAGAGAGAGACATCATTTTGTTGTTCCACCTATGTATTCATTGGTTGCTTCTTTTATGTGCTCTAAGCAGAGATCAAACCTGCAACCTTGGCGAATCAGGACAACGCTCTAACCAGATGAGCTACCAGGCCAGGGCCACAACACTTTAATCTCTACACTTTCTATAGTTTTAATCTTTTACAATGTGCTTGTATTCACGTATTATTTGGTATTTAAAATAACACATTTTTAAGTGGTAAAAAGCAATGAAAATATTCAAAGAAAATCTTTATGAAAAAGCAAATACCATGTTGTAGTCTGCTAGTTGTCCTTGAAACTCTTTGATTTCAACAGCTAAAGTCTCAGCTCTGCAAGCATAAAATAAATACACTCATAAACACATAAACAAATGAACATTACAAATTCAGAATAAAACTCCTAAAATATATCACATTAAATGCTACCGATAAAAAAGATCTTGCATATTTGAGCTGCAAAATTACTCACCTCTTTTCATATGACAAATAAACTGAATTCTCTTGATTGTACATTTCTATTTCTTTCTGAAGTTTATTAATTTCTGTTGTAAGTTCATTTATTTTACTTCTAAATGAAAAGAAATAAGTCAGCAATACTTCTAGTCAAGAAAAGACTTTCTAATCAAACAAAAGAAAACTTTTCATAAATGTGTAATAATATAAATGGTTTTGTGAAATTTCACTTAAAAAATAACTTAAGTGGCTTATTTAAGAATGAAGTATATCCCAACGGATAAGAAGCTAACATAGATTCTCTACTCACTAAGAAAGATGACATAGGACCAGAATGGAAACCTGGTCAAACTGGTACAATCTATAGACAGAAGTAGATGCCTAACTGTCACTCTCACAGCTCCAGCTTCCCTCTAGGACAGGGTGTCTCAAGAGTAAGATGACTGACTAAATCAGGGGTCCTCAAACTTTTTAAACAGGGGGCCAGTTCACTGTCCCTCAGACCGTTGGAGGGCCGGACTATAGTTTAAAAAAAAAACTATGAACAAATTCCTATGCACAGCGCACATATCTTATTTTGAAGTAAAAAAACAAAACGGGAACAAATACAATATTTGTATTTGCATGTGGCCCGCGGGCCGTAGTTTGAGGACCCCTGGACTAAATAATACCTTGGCATGGGGTGCGGGGGCCTATCCTCTGCACTGTAGATGTTTAACGGCATCCCTACTTTGGATGCCAGTAGCATATCCTCCGAACCTCAATTATGACAACCAAAAATGTGTCTGAAAATTGGCAAATGTTCCCTGGGGAGCGAAATCATCACCAGTTGAACACTGCTCTAGAATCAAGCAAATACACAAGTAGCTAGCACTACTATTCTTTGATGCAGAATCACAAATCTTGGAGAAGGGAGGCAATGCAATAATGACAAATGGCTTTATTTTGTTTCCTTCTTTTGAATAAAAACTGTCTGGGTATCAAGAGATGCTATACAACGATGGCCTCACTTTCTCATTGATGTTAGCTTCAAGGGTAGATGGGGAAAACACACTTCTCTTTATTCTAGAAGTTTGAGAATCAAAAAGCCTCACGTAATTGAGAAACAAAACAGTCAAGAAGGACTAAGAGAGAAAAATGAACTTTTAGGACATAATAGAAGGATTAGGGAAGTGGCAATAAGAAAGAAGGTATAGATGAGGAGCAAAGAAGAAAATAAAGTAAAATGGAAAATTGGAAATAAGACAGTAGGACATCTGAGCAGAGGAAATAGGTAGGTAGGAAATAAGACATACATTCTTGATATAGAGCTGCACAGAGATATATAACAAAGCTTACGAATTCATTAAAATTAGGCCACATTTGTAACAACTCACCAAATCCACAGGGTGTCCCAAAAACATGAATACACACTTTAACTGCTGACAGCTCAATTGATGTTTCTTTCTTTTCAGCCAGACTAAGCTTTGAACAAAGAAAATTCATCCTAAAATGCTACTGGAAGTTTTAAAATGCAATTGAAGTACAAGTACTGCCTTTATAATTATTCAAAGTGTGTATATATTTTGGGGGGACACAAGGTGCCCCCCTCCAGCCCCCCCAAAAATGTATACACACTTTAACAGCTGATAACTCACTTAATTTTCACTTGTTTTCAGGTTTGACTGATTTAAAATAATAGGTGAAGCCAGAATAAGCTTCAAACAAAGGTTTATCCATTAGACTTTTTTATGAGGTTACATAAAAGATAAAGTTTATGGTACAAAACCGTCAACAGTTGACAAATTGAGGGTGCACAAATACCCAATGAAATGATTCTTTTTTTTAAAAAAATATGTTTTTATTGAATTTTTTGTTTTGTTAATCCTCAACAGAGGACATTTTTCCCATTGCTTTTCAGAGAAAGTGGAAGGGAGGAAGGGACAGAGAGAGAGAAACATCAATGTGAGAGAGACACATTGACTGGCTGCCTCCTGCACACATCCCAACCAACCAGGGGACAGGGAGCAAACCTACAATCCAGGCAAGTGCCCTTGACAGGGAATTGAACCCTCAACCCTCCAACCATCGAGCCATACCGGCCAGGGCTGTTTTTATGGATTTTTTTAGAGAGGAAAAGAGAGGGAGAGGGAGAGAGAAACATCAATGTGAGAGAAACATAGATCAGCTGCCTTCTGCATACCCCTCCACCAGGGATTGAGCTCACAACCTGGGCATGTGCCCAGGCTGGGAATCGAACCAGACCTCTTGGTGCATGGATCAATACCGAACCATTGAGCCACACCAGCCGGGCCGAAATGATTCAGGATGTTTGCAATTCCATTGCTTCGCATAATCAGCAGTGCCTGGACCAGAATGGTCATCATTTTGAAAACAGGCATTAACAACAACAACAAAAATTATTTCTGTAGATTTTTTTAAATTTTGAAAATGAACTGTATATTAATAAACACTGACTTTATAATCATGAACTGTATATTAATAAACACTGACTTTATAATCATTCAAAGTGCATATACATTTTTCAGGATTACAAATAAAAAAATATAAATATATATATATATATATATATATATATATATATATATATTCCTTTTCTTGTTAGATGTAACTGGTGACATTTCAATAGTATTTCAGAACAAGTAGTGAAAGAAGCATAAAAGGTTATTTTTATCATTAGAGATTTTAAAAGTGAACTTGAAAGATATAGCTTACATGCAAATATATAAAATTTAAAATCTCAGCCTAATTGCATTATGTATGTATTTTGTAATATAGCCAAATTATCCAAAAATTATGTTAGAACATAAAATCATTCTTATAAATCAACATATACCTAATTATTTTAATAAGTACAACAGTTAAAAATTCATGTAATGCATAGAAAAAAACACATTTATTTAACATACCGAAGAAGCCCAAGATAGTAAGATTTGTCTAAAATTTGCCTCTGGGGACCTAAAAAAAATGTTTATAAGCATTAGTATTCAGTTTGGAAATGCCACCAAAATAGCAAATCAAAAGCACAAACAGAATTATACTACACAATTCTGACAGTCCTCATGAATGCACCAATAAATCTGATAATCAAGAAGAATCACCGAACTGGAAAAGAGAACTAATATCTTACCATTATGATATAATAGAAGCTTGAGGTAAGCCCACAAAAATGGGCTTAAGACACAGGTTGACTGAATGGAAACTGGTTCTAAGAGAGTCTAGAAAAGGGCTATCAAAGAGAACTGTACGCAATAATGAAAATATTCTATATCAGTGCTGTCCAATAAATGAATTGCATGGGATTACCAGCACTTGAAATGTGGCTGGTGCTATTGGGAAACTGAAGTTTTATTTTACTTAATTTTAATTAATTGACATTTACGTAGCTACATGTAGTTATTGGCTAGCATAATGGACAGTGCAGATTTAGACTGAATTTCTCAATGCAAGTAGGAGATGATGATTTTTTCATAATTTGTCTCAGAGACTTTTTTATACACATGATCTTATACTTCAGTAGGACTACGAAAGTACTCCTAGTTAAATGTCCCAAATCTTGAGACAGATGAAGTGCCCTGCAAGGTGTGAGGTGTAAGGCTAGGGAGGTCTAAGCGGAGGAGAGGGAGAGAATGTCTTATTAGAATGGGAAATGGGACACTAGAATAGGTCAGAACAAAATCACAATAGATAGCAGTAACAATAAAAACGTTTACACAAGGCTTTGCAGTATATTGGTAGAAACTGACAAAATAATATTGGTCCTGTTTTGAAGGATAAATTAATAAAGTATAAATACTTATTAAATTATTTTTTAATCTTTATTGTTGAAAGTATTACATATGTCCCCTTATTTCCCCCCACTGATCTCTTCTAGCTCGCCCCCCCACCCCACACCCACAGGCCTTCACCACACTATTGTCTGTGTCCATGGGTTATGTATACATGTATACAAGTTCTTTGGTTGATCTCTTCCCATCCACTATCTCCCTTACCTTTCTTTACTGAATTCTTTATAGAATTTCATGTTTCTACCTTTAATGTTTAATAAGTAATATTAAACACCCAAACATTTCCATGAATAGAGTTTTAAAGACTAAACAACTACATAATTTTGACTCATTTTTTCACAGTATTGATTAACCAAGCCTTTCTAAATAATCTATTGGTTTTTAATATTTCGTGAGCTAAGTTTGTTATAATACAAGTAAGAAAATGAAGTCTCCTGAAAGGCATGACATACTATATTGTAAAGGGTATCATGATATCTTATAAATTTTGTACCAGTAAAATATCTTCATTCCTGGTAAGTCCTTTACCACAAATATAGAAAATAAAACAATTCACCATGCTTTGATATATATATATTTACATATATATATATTTACATATACACACAGACCAATTGTTTGAATCATAACATACAGTGTATTGTTAAGCCTTTATTTTATTTTATTTTTTTTTTTTTTTGCTCCTTTTGGTTATGGCTTTCTAAACACATACAGAGAAGCATAGAGAGATGGCTATAAATCTACGGTAGCCTCATTTTCTTACATATTATAATGCAGTATTAATTATTAAAAAAGTAACACATCCTGACTCACTTCTCATACACAAATATCTTAATAATGTAATTTTGATATAGAAACAATAAAAAAGTCAGAATATTTTCATAGAGTACTAGAAATCTAATTTTCATTCTTAAGCTTTTCTTCAATTTATTTCAAATTTCTTGAATTTGTAGCAAACCTCCATTTTAGAAATGAAGATCAAAATACCTCACATATGTAAACTAGAGGCCCAGTGCACGAAATTCGTGCACCTGGGGGGAGGGTAGATTCCTCAGCCTGGCCTGCGCCCTCTCCCAGACCAGGAACCATCGGGGCATGTCCAACTGAAGGCTTAGGCCCATAGGATAACTCTCCAGCTCATAATGTTATTCTCTTATTTTGTGAATCACTGAATAAGAACTGAGTAAAACTGCCTCTTTCGCTCTGTAATTCTGATTTAGTGATATTGTACTACAATATTTCTTATACAACACGTACTCATCTTCTTAAAATAGATACCTTTAATCCCAGTTTTCATTCCACTCAAACCTTGTTGTGTTACTGGACGATCTGCAACTTTAATCTGAGAAGACAGAACTCCTCCTGTCCCTATGAGGCCACCACGGGACCCTGGTCTTGCAGTTCCAGGTGATATCTAAATAACAAACAAGATTTCACTTTTAATAAACTGGAAAAGCACTGTAACTCTATTACTATTAATAATAGTGACACATTCCAGAAGAAATAGGTTGGACACAAGAACACTGTCAACAAATTCAAATGAAATTAATTCAGGCTTATTCTGAATGATCCTTGTGAGAGAATGCTAAATCTCTCCCTGGGTAATTCTTCTAAATAATTTCCTCTTCAGCTCTATGTGAGCATAATTATGACAGCTACTCAAATAACTATGCAACTTTTAAAAATATCCAGATGAAAGTGTAAAGAAAGTATAAATTAAAACTGCACACATTTAAAAAAGGAAAGAGCCCTGACCAGTTTTTCTCAGTGGTTAGAGCATTGGCCCATGCACCCACGGGTCATGGGTTCGATTCCCGGTCAAGCACATGTACCTTGGCTGCAGGTTCCCTTTCTGGTAGGGCCCTGTTCGGGAGACAACCAATCTAAGCATCTTTCTCACAGCAATGTTTCTCTCTCTCCTCCTCCTCCTCCCTCCCTTGCCCTCTCTAGAAATCAATGGAAAAACTATCCTCAGATGAGGATTTAAAAAATAAATAATTAAACATTTTAAAAATGAAATAGATATACATGTATTCAATGGAAATATATTTATGGTATGATAGTGATATATTTATTATATATTACTGAAAGTAAAAGACAAGAATGTATATATTATCATCTTCATTTTGAAAAATGCTGAAACCATCAATTATATATGCATATGTGTCAGTGTTTGTAAATAGATAGAAAAAGTCTGGAAGGATACACATCACACTGTTGACAATGTTCATGCCTGGGGTAGGAGGAAACTCTGACACTTGTTTCTATATTTTACAATGACCATTACTCTTTTAAAAACTGCAAACATTAAATAGGTAAAGCACCTGGCAAATATTAGGTGGCCAATAAATGTCAGATTCCTTTTATAAATATTTAATTAACAAGCATAAATTCTTACTAGAATAAAAAAGATATCCTAACTCAGTACTACATATGACTTTAGAAAAATCATTTCAGTATAAATTGATGATGATGATATTACCTGAAACTCTAGAAAAATCTCAAAAATGTAAAAAAAAAACACTGATTTCAACAAAATTATTCCCTCCCCAAAATATTGCTTTTGTTGTGAATTAAGCATAGGACCCAACATCATCTCTATAGTCCAAGCTATATGTACCTTATGAGGTAATAAAACCATTTGTTGTAAACATCAGAGAAATTACCATGAATATTTTGGTGTATTCACATCTTTCTGTGTACATATAATTTTATATTAAATTACATCACACTTGTGTTTTTTTTCAATTTAATACTGTATTATATTTTATTTTCTAAAATGTGCTTTAAAAAAATTTTAATGGGTACCTAATAGTTTATGATAGGGATAGACATAATTTTTTATTATTCATCTGTTGTAAACCCATTTAGGTTAGATTCAAATTTCACTATTATAATTATAATGAAAATGTAATGATTATCTTTATAGGATATTATTCTGCTTAGAATTATCAGTTTATAAAGTTAATGCATTTTGTTCTAATATATTTTTCTCTTACTGATTCACTTATTTATGACACTCTCTATCTTACATATAAGCTCTTAATATTTGTTAGAGTTCGTTTCTAGACTGCTGTGGCAACCAGAACATTGTTTTACTTATTATTTATAATATATTTTTATATTAAACTATTGTACCTTCTTATTTTTGTTTTTTAGTTTTAGATAATTTTAGTTTTATAATGATATCCCCCCTATGCACGCGTGCGCGCGCACACACACACACACACACACACACTACCCCCAGAAGAAATCTCATTGAATTTAGATTGGTTTATAACTTTAATACAGAAAGAGCTCTTAAATATTCTGCACTCTATGTATGACATATATATTGCAAATATTCCTTTACCAATTTGTCATTTTTCTTTTAGTTGTTCAATAGTGTTTTCAATGTGGTAAATTAAAATATAAAAATACCCTCTTTTTCTGTATTTGTGTCATTTTATGAAGTCTTAGCCCATACTAAGTTTATATGAAATACTTGCCTATATTTTCTTCTAGTACATTTATGACTTCCCTATTTTTAAACATAAAGTTTCTAACACATCTAGAATTTTGAGTGAGGAAGGGATCAATTTTTTAAAAACAAATGGTTTTTAGTCATTTGAATGAACTACTGAATACTCCATGCTTTTTCAACTAATTTGAAATGCCACCTTAGTCATTAATTAAATTCTTACATGTCTTGATTCTGTCTCTGGTCTATCCATTTCATTTGATTTTGACACCAATACACTACAACATTTGAATACTTGTAGTTTTAAAATACATTTGAATATCAGCATGAGCATGCCTCTTCTCTCTACAGTGTCTTTCAGACATTGTCCCACATTTATACTTCTCATCATTTTAAAAAGCAAACATATAGTCTGTTCATAAAGTAAAGAAAGAGCAAAGAAGAATTTATTATTATAGACAGGCTTTCCAACTTTACCAAGATATATGAACAAGAATTCAATAGATTTGTTTTAAACTTACTCCAGTTGCCACTCGAATATTTCCTGATGGGGGTCGGATTCCAGAAGGAGGCCTTCCTATCAACCCAATTCCACCTCGTGAAACAGGGCGAGCTGCTGCTGGAGGTTTGTGATTACTGGCCATTGTTTGTTCACTTTTACCACTGTTTAGAAACAAGGAATAGTTCAATTCTCCTTTGATATCATCTATAGCTAGACACTAGTGACCCACATAACCCTTCCTTCAAACATTTAATCCACAATGGTTTTTCTTGTAAATTGCCATTCCAAGTATTACTATAAGGCTGAGCCTGATTTGATTTTGTTCAAATTTGACATTAATGTCCCATTTAGAACCATGAAATCATTTACTACAACATGACTTCCTCATTTCCCTATCTATATATAAAAGGCTAATATGCAAAGTGTCACCTCAGGAGTTCGACCGGAGACTGGGAGTTCGGTCGCTCGCTATGACATGCGCTGACCACCAGGGGTGGCATGGAATGATGGAAGGCCCCGGCCCGCAGCCAGAAGGCCCTGATCAGCTCTGATCGCCAGCCAGGCCTAGGGACCCCACCAGTGCATGAATTTCGGGCACCAGGCCTCTAGTTATCTTATCAAAATACAAAGCCCTCTAGTTATCTCTCTCATGCTCTTATCCCATAGGCCAGTAAGTTTTCTCTCTCCTGACATATCCAGCCTCTTTCTGATCTCCTAATCTTTTCTCTGTGCTTTCTGGTCCATGATTGACTCCCTTATATTCTGAATCCTGTTATGAAGTACTTCCATTTACTCTTCCCTTTAACAAAATATTGGCTTTCCCAAAAGCACTTTTGGTAACGCAGGCTGTTTTAGCTTCCAGTGCTACAATTCCAAAGTTAAGAAAAAGTGTGTGGCATTCTCCTTGCTTTCCAATGTCACTTTCAAAACATTATTCTTCCTCCCTTGCCTGTGTTTCTCAGTGGTTAGAGCGTCGGCCTGCACACTGAAGGGTACTGGCTTGGGTTCCTGAAGAAGGGCCCGTACAACTGGGTTTGATCCCTGGCTCCAGTCAGGATGTGTGCGGGAGGCAACCAATCAATGTGTCCTCTCACATCAGTGTTTGTTTCTATCTCTCTCTCTCTCCTTTCCACTTTCTCTAAAAATCAATGGAAAAAATATCCTCGGTTGAGGATTAATAACAATAAAAAAATTATTTTTCCACGTATTTTAAATTTAAACAGAATTCTCTTCCTTTGAGGACCAGGGAATACAACAACCATATTGCCTAGGATCTTTCCTGGTTGTTCTTATCTAGGTACCTCCTACTCTCTCCCCCAATTTCAGTAAGGTCTTTATACCTAGTGTAGTCTATTCCAGTCCCACTAACATCCTGGTTCTTTCATATGGATACTGGATTCAATATCTAAATTCTAGTTTCACAGTTTCCTCACCTAAATTTTGGTAATCATCTCAACTTCATTTCAGATACCATGGCCAGACCAGGAGCTTGTCACCATCTGGAATTACTTAATCTCAAATATTTTAAGTGAAATACTTCATTCTCTGACTTCCATCTCTTCTTCTACCCCTTTGTCATCTTTATTCTCACTACGCCTCTCTTTAAACAATTTCCTTAATTCACTCATTCTCTCCCAGTTTATCAACCCCTTCCTTTACTCATCAGAATATTATTTAAGTTTTTGGCTGATATTTTAGAATAACACTTTTCAAATTATGAGTCATGACCTATTAGTGGGGTTGTAAGAACAATTTGGGAGATGTTTTAAACATGAAATAAAATAGAAAATGTAAGCGTTCATTGCACATATAGGAAGGATATTGTTTCATTAAATTTTTGTTTCAGTTATATTTATATAAATTTACACATATATTTGTTCTGGTCTGTAAGGATGTAAAATGTATGCCCTGTTATAGGTCATGTTCAAAAGAGTTTTAAAGAAATTGATCTAGAGAGAGAAAATGGAGAAAAAGAGTGCCCAAGACTCTACCTGGAGAGATGGTATTAGAGACTAAAAATGAAGGCCAAGAAAACAAATAGAAAAACTCAGAGTATGTGTCAGAGATCCCAAGAGAAAGCAGGAACGATCACCCAGGCCATTACTGTTGGGAATTCAGATAAGATGAACACTGAAATGTCCATTGAAATCCCCATCGAAAAAGCCATTAATGACCTTCACTTCTCTACACTAAACTACTGTCTTATAAGCACCATCAATTATTTCATATCCTTGAACTTTCCTCAACTAATCTGGCAAAATCAGAAATTCCCCTCCACATCCAACCTAGACTACTGAACATGGCCGGTAGAAATCGTAACTATAGCCTGGAATACTGCAAAGTAACAGTCACCAACACTTAGCTGTACCCTCATCTCAGAAAATTTTATTTATCCTTGATAAGCAACTTTTCTCGTAAATGATTCCAACCCTTAGCCATTTTCCTATCTATACTCTGTTTCTGCCACTCTCAGCAGATGACTCAATTTCCTACTCATCTGACAAAATTAGGACCTGAAATCCATCATGTTTGGAGTACATGCCCTTGTTTAAGATTAATCTCTATTCTGACTTACCCTCTTGATTCCATCTTCTTTGGGACATTAGACTTCCTTTCCTTGTCCCCTCTGCTCCTATCGCAATCTCCTTTGGAATTATCCTATTTCATCCTATATCTTTAAACTTTCTTCATTCTTTCAGTCTGTTATGTTCAATTATTTCTTAACCTTAAAAATTAATTTCTTGATCCTGAAACCACTTTTAACTCTGTCCCATATATCCTATTCCTATGAATCCAAACTCTAAAGAAAAACTTATACCCACTATTCTCTACCTTGTTAATTTCCACTATCTCCTCAATTTCTACTATTCCATTCAAATGGCCCCGGCCAATGCAGCTAGGGATGTAAATGGCATCTGTTACTGGTGACCCCTCCTACATGAAACCATTTCCATGACACTCCCCTCTTCTGGTCCCCCTTTTTCAGATCTTCCTCTTGGTAACACTTCTAGTCACACAAGTCAGAGACTCAGTCCTTGATTTCTTCTTCTACTTTATTTCCCAATGCTAATCACACAGTCCTACTGACTTTATTCGTAAATGTTTAACATGTACCCTTTCTCTATTCCTATAGCACTGTTCAGGGCCTGATGGACTCAAGTGGATTATTATACTGGTCCGCTTGTCTAACACACATCTTGCCTGTTATCTTCCCTAGAAATCCTTCCACAACTAGTCCATCACCACCCCCTCTTAAATTTTAAGTTATAGACTTGTCCTATATGCTACTATGCATCCTGGGCATATCTCTATCCCAGTATCTATCACACCAATTGAAATTATCTGCTTAAGCATTTCTCTCCCTTGAGGACAAGCCCTGGCTCTCATTCATCTTTAGGTCCCCAGTATCTACTAGTATAACAGCACCAGGCAAAAACTGTTCTCCTTTGGTTTTTTAAATCCTTACCTGATGA
Organism: Myotis lucifugus; assembly: GCF_000147115.1. Classification (NCBI taxonomy): domain Eukaryota; kingdom Metazoa; phylum Chordata; class Mammalia; order Chiroptera; family Vespertilionidae; genus Myotis; species Myotis lucifugus. Next base: position 35,604 of record NW_005871394.1, on the reverse strand, counting down.
TATTTTTCCACTGATTTTTAGGGAGTGGAAGAGAGAGGGAAAGAGAGAGAAACATTGATGTGCGAGAAACACATAGATTGGTTGCCTATTGCAGGAGCCCTGGCCAGGGCCAGGGAGGAGCTGCCTGCAACCAAGTAAGTGCCCTTGATCAGAATTGAACCTAGGGCCCTTTGGTCCGCAGGCCTAAGCTTTATCCCCTGAGCCAAGCCGGCTAGGGCTCTGTTCTCCTTTGTATTTCCTGAATTTCCTCCCACATTTAGGCATTATAAATTACAAAACTTTACTATATTATTAAAAAAGAAACGAACTGCCCTAGCTGGTTTGGCTCAGTGGATAGAGCATTGGCCTCCGGACTTAAGGGTCTCAGGTTCGATTCCAGTCAAGGGCACATGCCTGGGTTGCAGGCTCAATCCCCAGTGGGGGGCATGCAGGAGGCAGCCGATCAATGATTCTCTCTCATCATTGATGTTTCTATCTCTCTCTACCTCTCCCCTCCTTTCTGAAATCAATAAAAAAAAAAAGAAACGAATCATTTCTTGAACTAAAACGAATTCTCCGTTTCTATACTCCATGCCCACTTCTTGGATTGCTTTTATTCTATAATCTTTCATTCTTTTTCTTATAACTCTATGTTGATGATCATAAATCAATGTCTCCAGGTGTGTCCTTTAAACTGGGCATCAATTCTAAATTTTCAACTGTTTATTGGAAATTTCTACTCAGATATCCCATTATCACTTTGAGTATGTTCACACCAAACTGAAAATCTTCCCACTCCAACTAGCTCTATGGTTCTATTTCCTTGCCATTTTGAACTATGTGGACAAAGTAAGAGAGTTATTATTATTTCAAATGGAAAAGGGAGTTTTATGAAATAACTTTTTGAAAGGCAGACAAGGTCTATGGTCAAAATGATCTCTCCCAAAGAAAGCTAACACAATAACCCTTTGTTTCCAGCAGAATTACTCAACCTTACTCTAGCTTTCCTGATAACTTTAAGAAAGTGTACAATCGCCCAAAGTGTTGCTCAGTGGTTGAGCATGGACCTATGAAATAGGAGGTCATGATTGCATTCCTGGTCAGGGCACATGCCAGAGTTGCCACTGGAGCCCCAGTAGGGGGCGTGCAGGAGGCAGCCTGTCAATGATTCTCTCTCCCTCTGAAATCAATAAAAGATAAAGGATGCAAACTTCAGCTGACAGTTACCACCAGTCCTATATCCCCTCTGGGGGTGTATCCTCCGCTGTAAAACAGAAGGTGGCCACAGCCTCTATCTTGCAGAACTGTTAAAATTGCAGGTAGCATATACAAAACACCTGGCTCCTAACTGTGATTACTATCGTTATCGTCCCTAAAGCAGCCATTTTAACACATATAAAGGAGCGTTAAATTGCTAAGTCCCTCCTGCTATCAAGGACAGACATAAACCTATTATTTTGAGTAACATCTCTGAACCCTAAGAATTTTTTCTTCGAGGCTCTTGCATCCTTCCCAGTGGTCTCGCCTTGGCAGGTCTGCTCAGGGGGCAGGGAGAGGTCTCCGTGCGCTCTTTGGCCTGGCGGCAGGCCTGAGAATAACTAAAAAACGGAGATCGCATTTGTTTTGTTTGAGCGCATCAGCATCTCCAAGGCGAGATAATAGGTCCGGAGGGAGGGGACTCGGGATTTCTCACCTGTGCCGGCGCGGCAGGAGGGAGGTCGGCAGGCTCGGCTAAGCCACCACCGGGAGCACCACGCCGCCCCAGGAACGCGCCCCTCGCCCACCCAGGCACAGCTTTCCTGGGTCCGCAGGCCTGAAACCACTGCAGGCTCCGCGCCTCTGCGTATCCCGGCAACGGGGGCGGGGCGGAAGAGGCCCCTCCTCCTGACTGGCCAATCCTTGGCCTCGACTCCTAGTACCTCCTAGCCAAGCGAGAGTTAAAAGTTCTCGCGATATTTGAGGACCTCCAGACTTTTCTGCAAAGAATGGAAGACCGCAAGTTGACTGGGAGAGAATATTTTTTATTTGAAAACCTGGTGGGTTTTGTTTCAAATAATCAGAACAACCGCTCCGATTGTGTGCCTGACCTGTACTCACAAATTTTATTACATCCCTTTGTACTCTCCGGTCTGTTACCTTGTAATACGTCGTTTTGTTCTAATGTTTTGATTTTTTTAGAGAGGAAGGAAGAAGGAGAGATGGAAACATCTCTGATGCGGAAACACCGACTCGCTGCCTTTTGCACTCCCCCTGCTGGGGATCGAGCCTGCAACCCGGGCAGGTGCCCTGCCTGGGAACCCAACCGGGGACCTCTTGGTTCATGTGTCACGAAATTGAACCCCTGAGCCACACCAGCCGGGCAGTACGTTGAGATTTTAATAAAAATTGTGTGATGTTATTCTGTGGGAGGCAGCATTGCACAGACTTCTTACTTCCAGAAAATGGTAGTTTTCCTTCCTGTTGGGACTGCTGCACATCGTACACAAGACAACGTTAAGTAAGGATGCAATTCTGGTGCCTTCTGTTCTCCTCATCTTATTGGAAGCTGCAAATCTTTAAGCTTCCTTTCAGAGTTCTTTTGATTCACGTTTGTGAAAATGGCTGAAAAAAATTGCTAGTCGTTCTTTAAAAATTATTTTTAAATCGGTGTTTTTAAAAAGAAAGCCACTATAAGAAATACTGCACCTCTCTAATAAAATAACTTGCAGTTTATTTTCTTCAGTCTTCCTACATATAGACGGACCTTAAAGATTATTGCAGGTGATAGGGGTCCGGTTACACAGCTACCGTCACCGCATGTGTGTCCATCGGACTTGGAGCATTTTTCCCGTTATTTCCCACTCACATACATTATTTACATCCAACTTTATTATGTGCCTGCGTTTAAGTAGTTTAAAATCAATGCCATACCAAGTTGTTACAGACACCTCGCACCAATACCAGAGACATGTTACCAGACAAGACAGCCCCCTCAGCCAGCAGGAGAGGGCTGTCCCCAACCTCGATCCTTGTCTTCTCATAGAAATGAATTTATACAAGAGACCTTGCCTGCGTTGTGAAAAGCCAATTTATTAAAGCATTTAAAGCATGCACCTTTATTGAAAAAAAGCAAAAGCAAGCAAACCTATACACCTGGCTTAAGAAGCACATCTGAAGAGCAGGTTGGATGGGAGTCTGAGGCATTATATTCCCTCCTGTCTATAGGTCTCAAAATTCCTCTGCTGAATATTTTGGTACAGATTAATTCTCAAGATCCCCCCACCCCTGCTGTTTGTTGTTGTTGTAGTTGTTTTGGCCTTCCCAGAAATCATGAGACACACCTGGCAACTTTATCTTGCCAAGTCTGGAGACTGCTGGCTTCTCTGCTGAGGGAGTAAAACTGCCCTTTTTCCCTTTCCCCTTTCCTTCTCCCTTTCTGCATTCTCTAATTAGGGAGGTTTTGTTAACCATTTGCTCTCCTGTGCTTGGCTGGGGAAGATAATGGCCTGTTAGTTACAAGCTGGCTGCAAATTGCCCATACTGTTTGCCTTGTTTTAACTTTCCTGTCTTAGTTTCCCTATTTCTCCTGCCCTGGAATCCTGTAACAGAATAATATTACGTGGCTGAGTTCTCAACGTTTGTAAAATGTTTTCATTAAACTATACAATTTGATCCCAACATATTTGTAGTGGTCATTTTTTCCTTTTGGTCATTATAGTGAAGGGTAGTAGACTTTGCCACCTCAGAATATGTCACTTTGGTATAAGGATTATTTTTAGCTGAAGGCAACTGAAAAGCAGATACAAGAAGAGCTCTTTATTTCCTCAAAAGAGAACATAAATTTTCAAAGATTTCCCTTCTTGCACATGAGGAATCTACACAACCAACTTTACTAATTGGTCTTTACCTACCATATGTTTCTCTTATATTTGCCTTTCCATAATTTGATGCCTGTAAATATTTAAGGTCCTTTTCTTTTTGTCGTTTACATAAAAATTTATTGTTCATTTGTTAGGATGCTCTAGCCACCTTTGTGAGTTACTCATACCTGAGTTTCTCTCTTGTATATATGATATACATATTAACAAACTTTTTAGTTTTTCTCTTGCTAATCTTTTGTTACAGAGCCCCAGCAGAAAACCTAAAGGATAGAAAGAAAAAAATTCCTTCCCCTACAACCTTTAACTGTCCAACCACTCCATATATTGTTGGAGGGGTTATTGATGTTATGCATATTTCTCCCCTTAGCGCTTTTATTGTTTTTAAAAAATTTTGTTGATTTTTGAGAGGGATGGAGGGGGAGAGAGAGAGATAGAGAGATAGAGAGAGAGAGAGAGAGAGAGACATGATTTGTGGTTCCACTTTTTTATGCATTCATTGATTCTTGTATGTGTCCTGATGGGGATCCAACCCGCAACCTTGGCTTTCTGGAGGATGTTCTAACCAACTGAGCTACCCAGGCACGGACTCCTCCTTGGTGCTTTTTTTTTTTTATTTTTAAATTTTTTTATTGATTTTAGAGAGAGGGAGAGAGAAACATCAATTGTTGTCCCCTGGAGACCCTCTACTGCAGCGGTTCTCAACCTGTGGGTCGCCAACCTGTGGGTCACGACCCCTTTGGGGGTCGAACAACCCTTTCACAGGGGTTGCCTAAGACCATCGGAAAACACATATATAATTACTATTGTTTTGTGATTAATCACTATGCTTTAATTATGTTCAATTTGTAACAATGAAAATACATCCTGCATATCAGATATTTACATTACGATTCATAACAGTAGCAAAATTACAGTTAGGTAGTAGCAACAAAAATAATTTTATGGTGGGGGTCACCACAACATGAGGAACTGTATTAAAGGGTCGCGGCATTAAGAAGGTTGAGAACCACTGCTTACTGGGTATGGAGCCCTCAAAGGGGTATGGGCCCTGACCAGGAATAAACCTGTGACCTTTTGGTGCATAGGAAGACAA
>NW_005871394.1:19843-29054 GCF_000147115.1 Myotis lucifugus | reverse complement strand
GTGTCAGGGCGCCTCTCCCCTGCAAGTCCCTCTCGCGCCGCGGCCCTTCGCACACCCCACCGCCCCCGCCGACTGCTCTTGCTCGGGCCCGGGCCCGGGCGCCGGACCGACCGGGGCCATGGAGAGCGTCGCCGCCAGGTATCGGCTGAGCTGCTCGCTCCAGGGCCACGAGCTGGACGTGCGGGGCCTGGTGTGCTGCCTCTATCCGCCGGGGGCCTTTGTGTCCGTGTCCCGGGACCGCACCACCCGCCTCTGGGTCCCGGACAGGTGAGCGCTGCGAGCCCGGCACCCCCGCGCCCCTGACTGTGTTGCACGCGTCTCGCCGCGAGTGGGGAGAGAGCGGACCCTCCCCGGTGCGCCCTGCCCGCTCCCGTCCTCCCCGGCCTGCGCCCAGGGCTGCGTTCCCTCCCGGTCCCGAGAGCACCGGCGCTCGGGGCGCGCGGTGGGAGGAGCAGCGGGTTGGGGGGGCCAGGGACCTGCTTTCGTGTCCCGACTTGACCACTAGCGAGCGGGTGACCTTGGACGAACTTCTTCCCTCTTGGGGCTTCAGTTTTTGGACGACGATGTCCCGCGTTGCTCTGAGATTTTGGAAACTGATGGACGCCCCGTGCACCCTCCTCCGTGAGGCCATGTGAACACATCTGCTCTAGGATGTGCTCTGTAGCCTCAGTTCTCAAACATGGCCCTGCAGAAAGTTGTTCAAGTCAGAGTTGCTTAGTCTGGGGTCTGCGATGGGCTTCGATGGAGGGGAGGAGATCTCTCACATGTTCTGTGGACGTGCGTGGGGGATGTGCTGCTTTTTGAGGAGAGAAAGTCCGTTGCCTCCTCCCTCACAAATAAAGGCACAAAAGGTTAAGCTCCAGTGCAAATCAAGTTCAAGAGTTCAGCCTTGATTTGGCTGATTGTCACCGGAAAACAGATTTCAGTTCAGAAAGAGAAAAATTGGAGCGGAGTTGCTTTGTTAGCCCCCCATCAGTAGGGGTTTCACACGGAGTTTGGGTTATCCATAAATTCAGATGGTAACTATGGGTTGAGTGCCTTCTAATGTGTTTGAAATCTTGAAGGAGAAGAGGACAGACAAGTTCTCTTATGTCTCATAGAACTTGCTTATAATGTGGAAGGGAAGATGGATAAAAAAAAAAAACAATAGAAAAATAATTACATATTTGGCCTGAGGAAAACAAGTATCCATATAGAGTTGAGTGAAGAGTGATGTTAGAGAAGGAAGCCTTTCTGAGGAGGTGTTTTCTTTTTTTAAAAAATACTTTTTATTGATTTTTTACAGAGAGAAAGGGAGAGGGATAGAGAGTTAGAAACATTGATGAGAAAGAAACATTGATCAGCTGCCTCCTGCACACTCCCTAATGGGGATGTGCCCGCAACCAAGGTACATGCCCTTGACCGGAATTGAACCTGGGACCCTTCAGTCCACGGGCCTACGCTCTATCCACTGAGCCAAACCGGTTAGGGCTTTCTTTTCTTTTTTTAATCTGACACATGGAGCTTGTCATGGGAGCCAGGAATAAGGAAGGCAAATTGGAAGAGCACTGTAGGTGGCTGGAGGGACACACTCAGAGGCCCTGGGCTGAGCAAGAAGACAGCCCCTTTGTGCAGGAGGGAATGAGCTGTGAGGTGGGCAAGTCTTTGAGGGCAGAGGAAGGGTTGTCCTAGTTCGAAGCCTTTATTTAAAGGGTTTCAAGCAAGGAGCAGCACGATTCCATTTACCTGTTGAGAAGTTCCTGCGAGCTGCCAGTGGAGAACGGATTGCAAAGGGGTAAATGTGGAAGTGGATCATTTTGGAGGCGTTTGCAGTAGTGTAGCCAGGACGTGATAGACTAGCCTAGGGCCGTGGTCGGCAAACTGCGGCTCGCGAGCCACATGCGGCTCTTTGAGTGTGGCTCTTCCTAAGCCTTAGGAGTACCCTAACTAAGTTAATAACAATGTACCTACCTATATAGTTTAAGTTTAAAAAATTTGGCTCTCAAAAGAAATTTCAATCGTTGTACTGTTGATATTTGGCTGTGTTGACTAATGAGTTTGCCGACCACTGGCTAGGGTATTGTAGAGCAAACTCCTGTATTGAACTGGAGATGGCTTCTAAAGGTCTCTTCTAAGGTTGGGTGATACTCCAGACCACCTCGTAATAGTAGTGTGTGTTTGAAGACGACTACTGTTAACGTGTACATCTAAAATGGAGGTCAGTAGAAGCACATGCCTACTAGGATGTAAACGTTGAGGTGAGGAGTATCTGAAGGGGATGCCAGTTGCCATGGCTCCATCTGTGCATGTTGTGTATGAGTGTGCTAGGTTGACAAGAACTTAAATCACTGGAGTGATTGTGTTTACCAGGAACTTGAGGAACTTGGGGCTGAAATGATCCTCTATCTGAAAACTGGTTCTTTCGTTTAACTCATGTTGGGTTATTATTTTTTTTTTTTAGTTTTTCAAAATTTATTATGTATTTTTTCACCTAACACGGATTGAGAGCCTGCATTGTGCCAGGCACAGGGCAAGATGGTAGGTGATTAGAGAGATAAGATAGTTTTACTTCTCATTTCCAGTTGCTTAGGGTAGAGCATCTCACAGTCACTGGGTGATGAACTTCTTACGCATCCCAAACTAGCGTGTCTCAACCATACTTTTAGCGTTGTAAAAGTGTCCTCAGGCTGATAATCCTGACGATTTTTATTTCATTGCATATTAATACAGTAATGAAGCCCTGTAAAATGTTTGGAGAAGTAGTCAATGAAGGTTGTTTTCCTTAGGTTTCTGGATCAGGTAGTGTAGGGGTGGACTGGAAATGATGGGGCAATTTAGTTTCAGGGATGCAAAATAGTTCGAGGGTGGACTAGATACCTCATCTTTCACAAAAGCCCATTGGGAACCCCCAAAATACCTGGGCCTTCTGAAAGTCCTTCAGAAAGGAGACATATTTTTCTTTCTGGGTTTTTTTCTTTTTGGTTGTACATTAAACTGAACCAGTCAGTATACCATTCTTTGAGATTGCTTCAGGCCGCTATAAGCCCACTTCAGATTAAACTGGATTTCTCAAGTCTATCACAACTATTGCTTTGCCTTTTGAAAACTATCTATCCATATTTGAAAGACACAACCACAGATTTTACATCCTGCATTAAATCTCTCCTACTATGCCATGGTCTCATAAACACGCATCACTTTGGGACCTTAGACAAATACTTCTGTGGTGTTTGTTAATAAATCAGAGCAAGTCCCTTCCCACTCCCCATTTCCCTTTCTTGGAGGCAAAATTTTCATCTCCTAATAACTGCTTATTTTTTATTTTACTTATCTCTATAGAAAATGCTGTACAGTCACATGCTGCTTAACTAGGGGGGTACATTCTGAGAAAAGTGTTGATAGGTGATTTCGCTGTGCAAACCTCAGCGTTCACATACACTAATCTAAATGATATAGCCAGACTACACACCTAGACTGTATGCTCTTAAGATACAGTCCTGTGCAGCATGTTTCTGTACAAAACAACAGGAGATTAAATCATGCACAGAGAAAATGATACAAATTCAGAGACGCCATAAACAGATGTATGAGGCTCCTGCAGTGTAACAGAGCATACTGTTTTACAGCAAACTTATTTTTATAAGTAGAGTATATAAGTAGAGTATACTCTAAAATAATGATAAAAAGCATAGTATAGTAAATATATAAACCAGTTATGTGACTTTTATTACCATTATCAAGTACATAATTGTATGTGCTGTACTTCTATATGAATGGTAGGTTTGTTTACACCAGCATCACTACAGATATGTAATCCACTCCATTGTAATCTTATGGGATTACATCACATGCAGTCCAATTGACTGAAACATTATGCAGTGCATGACTATATTGCTATTTCTTTTTATTTTTAAAACTAGAGGCCCAGTGCACAAGAATTTGTGCACTGTGGGGGGGGGGGGGTCCCTCAGCCCAGCCTGCGCCTGTTTGCAGTCCAGGACCCCTTGGGGGATGTCCACCTGTTGACTTAGGCCCACTCCCTGGGGGATCAGGCCTAAACTTGCAGTCAGATATCCTTCTGGCAGCCAGGGAGCCCTCGGGGGATGTCGGACTAAAGGCTTAGGCCCCCAAGGGATCTGGTCTAAACCTTTAGTTGGACATTCTTAGTGCTGCCACGGAGGTGGGAGAGGCTCCTGCCACCACCACTGCGCTGGCCAGCCATGAGCCAGCTTCTGGCTGAGTGGCACTCCCCATATGGAAGTGCACTGACCACCAGGGGGCAGCTCCTGCATTGAGCATCTGCCCCCTGGTGGCCAGTGCGCATCATAGCAACCGGCCATTCTGCCGTTCAGTCAATTTGCATATTAGCCTTTTATTATTATTACTAGAGGCCCAGTGCACAAAAATTTTTGCACTGGGGGGGATGTCCCTCAGCCCGGCCTGTGCCCTCTCGCAATCTGGGACCCCTCTGGGTAACCACCTGCTGGCTTAGGCCCGCCCCGGGGGATTGGGCCTAAGCTGGCAGTCAGACATCCCTCTGGCAGCCCGGGAGCCCTCAGGGGATGTCCACTTGCCAGCGGGGAGCAGGCCTGAGCTGCAGTCAGACATCCTTAGTGCTGCTGAGGAGGCGGGAGAGGCTCCCACCACCACTGCTGTACTGGCAGCTGTCTGCTTGGCTTGTGGCTGAGCAGAGCTCCCCCTGTGGGAGCGCACTAATCACCAGGGGGCAGCTCCTGCATTGAGCATCTGCCCCCTGGTGGTCAGTTTGTGTCATAGTGACCAGTCATTCCCAGTCATTCTGCTGTTAGGGTCAATTTGCATATTATCCTTTTTTTTTTTTAATATATTTTATTGATTTTTTACAGAGAGGAAAGGAGAGAGATAGAGAGTTAGAAACATCGATGAGAGAGAAACATCGATCAGCTGCCTCCTGCACATCCCCTACTGGGGATGTGCCCGCAATCCAGGTACATGCCCTTGACCGGAATCGAACCTGGGACCCCTCAGTCCACAGGCCGATGCTCTATCCACTGAGCCAAACCGGTTTCGGCTTATCCTTTTATTATATAGGATTATATAGGATGTTCCTATTCCCCCCATTTGCCCCCTCTACTCAGCTCTTGCCTCCCACTTCTCTCTGGCCATCACCATACTGTTGTCTGTGTCCATGGGTTGTGCATATATTTTCTTTGGCTAATCCCTTCTTTAAATTCACTTCTTTAAATTTTTATTTTCAGATAAGTGCTTATAACTGCACTATTATATATTTTCTATTATATCATTTAGAATTAAGATATTTTTTAATTGAACCCTATTAAATTTTAGCACAATTTAATAAATTATGCTAGAAGCAATTAGGAGATTTTTCATGTAATGCAGATACATTTCAATTAATATTTTATTAATTTTTAATTTTTTAATATTTTAATTTGAAATAATCTCATACATGTAAAAAAAACCTATAAAATACTACAGCATATTATATGTACCCTTCACCCAGTTTCTTAGGTGTTAATAATTGAAACATAACCATTATACAACTAACAAAATTTGGAATATATTTTTCTTATAATCTCTTTAATGTTACTTAATACATTTACTTTGTTTTTGTTAGTCTTCACCCAAGGATATTTTTCTATTGAATTTTAGAGAGAGTGAAGGGAAAGGGAGAGACACATTGATTGGTTGCCTCCTGCACATGCTCTCATAGGGACTGGGGATCAAGCCAGCAACTGAGGTAACTGCTCTTGACTGGAATCTAACCTGGGACCCTTCAGTCCACGGGCTAATGCTCTATCCACTGGGCAAAACAGGCTGCAGCTTAATTCGTTTACTTTTAATCTATATGTGTCTTTATACATAAAGTGGGTTTTGTTTTTGATTCATCCTCATAATCTGTCTTTTAATTGGTGCATTTATGCCACTGACTTTTAGAGTGCTTACTGATAGAGTTACTGCCATATCAGGCGGCTTCTGGGGCCGGCCTGCGGCCTGGGACCGGATCCGATGACAGGCGTCAGGCAGGCAGCTTCTGGGGCTTCTGGGGCTGGCCTGCGGCCCGGGACCGGTTCAGATGAAGGGCGTCAGGCAGGCGGCTTCTGGGGTCGCCCACGGGGGCCTGGATGGCGGCTTGCGCTGGTGGCCGTTGCTGTCCCGTCTGCAGTATGCAAATTAGCCGCCATCTTTGTTGGTGGTTAATTTGCATATCTCGATGATTAGCCAATAAGAGGCATAGCGAAGGTACAGTCAATTACCATGTTTGTCTATTAGATAGGATAGTATATTTCAGGTATTTTCTATAGATCTTATTGTGGAATATGAGAATTTAGCTCTCTTTTCACCTTCTGCCAATGCCCATCACAAATGCCCTTAAATTAACTTAATTGAAACTGAATCAGTATTGTGACTGTACATAGTCTGTGTGCACCTAAGCTATGGAATAAACTGATAACTTCACAATTTTATGATCTCCCTATAGCTACTAATTGCCTTATTTTGGGTTTTCATTTGCTTAATTTTCTATGTATCACTAATTCAGCTTTAAATACTAGTTGTTTATCTCTCTCCTTTCAAGACTTTAGACATACTGGATATTTTACAGTTTCCTTTTCTTTTGGTGAAAACTTTCTGACCTGCTCTGTCTGCCCCTGGTACACAACTAATCCTTGGACCTCCCTTTATTGTCATCTCCTTTATTCCCTTTTGGACCTTTTGTGTTTTATTTATTTATTTTTAAAATATATGTTGCTATTGATTTCTGAGAGGAAAGGAGAGGGATAATTCTTTTATCCCTCTCAGCAACTAACCACCTTCCATATAGTATGTCATAATCTGTTGTTAGACTTGTTATGTAAGGCAGTGATGCTAAGTGACTAAATGTGTAAGAAATTGTTAATCTTTCTAATCCCCAGGGAGTTGATGTGCTGTGTCCCGAGAGCAGTCATTTATACATAGCTGTATTAGTTCCTATGGTTTGCATATTGAGAATGATTGATATTCTATTTAGATACACATACTATACCAGTGATGGCGAACCTTTTGAACTCGGCGTGTCAGCATTTTGAGAAACCCTAACTTAACTCTGGTGCCGTGTCACATATAGAAATTTTTTGATATTTGCAACCATAGTAAAACAAAGACTTATATTTTTGATATTTTATATATGTAAATGCCATTTAACAAAGAAAAATCAACCAAAAAAATGAGTTCGCGTGTCACCTCTGACACACGTGTCATAGGTTCGCCATCACTGTACTATACTGATGGGTACTAAGTTTATGTTTGATAATGTGAAAATGTCCTCAGTGTTTAAGGCTTATTGATAGTGGGTTCCATTATCTAATTGCATGAATGGTTTCACTTCACCACGGATTTCTCAGGGTAACAATTACTGGTAAGTAGAAATGAAAATGGAGGAAGAGGAAAGCAACGTAATATATTTGTTTCCTTCCCTTTCCTTCCTTGTTCTTCTGTTCTTCCTGTTAGTTAACTGTTATTAATGAAAACCTAATTAAACTTTTCCAAAGGTGATATAAATCTTTGTAGTAGCTGATAGACACTGAGTGGCCAGATTATTATGACCACCTGACATTTGTAGGCAAATTAGCTATAATTTCACGCTGAAGTTGCTAGAGGGCCAGACCATTATAAATAGGGAAGCAGGTTGTTTACCACGACAGTAGAAGTGATTTTTTTTCTGAAGATACGGGTAAACACGATTTAACAGCCTTTGAACATGGGATGATTGTTGGTGCTCGGAGCCATGGAGTATCAGCAAAACAGCTGAAGGCCTGTTCGAACACCTTTGCTGTCTGCAGTTACCAAGTTAAAACGTCTCCAATTCGCACCGTAACACAAGGATTGGACAGTCGAGCATTGGAAAAAAGTCATGTGGTCCGATGAATCACGTTTCCAGCTGCATCATGCAGATGACAGAGTGAGAATTTGGCGGAAACAGCATGAAAGCATGCACCCCACATGCATGAGTACAACCCTTCAAGCTGGTGAGGGCAGTGTTATGGTTTGGGGCATGTTTTCCTGGCATGACTTAGGCCCTTTAATTCATGTGGAACAACGTCTGAATAGCACAACATACCTAAGTATCGTTGATGATCAGTAATTAATAAATAATATATGATCAGGTTCATCCTATCATGTTGATGGCGTATCCCAATGGAGATGGCTTCTTCCAACAAGACAATGCGCCATGCCATGGTGCTCGTATTGTGCAGGAGTGGTCTCAAGAACATGAGGGAGACTTTACCTTGCTTAGGTGGCCCCCACAATCACCAGATCTCAATCCAATTGAGCATTTGTGGGATGAAGTTAAAAAAGCCATCAGGCAGCTGGTTCCACAACCATCAAATCTCACAGAACTGGACAGTGCTATTCATCAGGCATGGTGTCAGATTCCTCGCATCATCTTTCAACATCTCGTGGAGTCAATGCCAAGAAGAATCGCCGCAGTATTGAAGGCAAAAGGTGGCCCAACGAAGTACTGATGAGGTGGTCATAATAATCTGGCCACTCAGTGTATATTAGCTATTTAATATTTAAAACAATAGATACTTGAAATAGTGTGCACTCTGTAAAGTTCAACCTAGACACTAAATGAAATGAGTACTTTGACAACTATGTCCTAGGCCAGGGGTGGGGAAACTTTTTAACTCGAGGGCCACAATGGGTTCTTAAACTGGACCGGAGGGCTGGAACAAAAGCATGGATGGAGTGTTTGTGTGAACTAATACAAATTCAAAGTAAACATCATTACATAAAAGGGTACGGTCTTTTTTTTTTTTAGTTTTATTCATTTCAAACGGGCCAGATCCGGCCCGCGGGCCATAGTTTGCCCACGGCTGTCCTAGGCTATGTTAGAGAACAACTGTATGTCTTATTTATTATCATGTTTTTCTAGTCCTAACAGGGGCTTCACAGAAATGCACTGTATGAGTGGCCACTCCAATTTTGTATCTTGTGTATGCATCATACCTTCAAGTGACGCACATCCTCATGGACTAATCGCCACTGGAGGAAATGACCATAATATTTGCATTTTCTCACTGGAGAGCCCAGCACCACTTTACATACTAAAAGGTCACAAAAATGCTGGTGAGTATAGTGCTTTGGTGTGTTTCTATTTGAAAAAAAATTTATCCATTTGAAAGTAAAATTTACAGATAATTTTTTCCTGATTTTTTTTGTGTGAATGTTTGTTTTTATATTTGTTAACCTA
>NW_005871394.1:15111-17861 GCF_000147115.1 Myotis lucifugus | reverse complement strand
TCTTGATAGCATAAGATGGTTGCAAACTCATAATCACTCTGCATCTTGCATATTCAGTTGACCAAGACCTAGACCAGGGGTGGGCAACCTTTTGGTGAGTGCGTGCCAAGACCAGCAAAATCTCTGACTCAAAATTCTTCTGTGTGCCAACCTTAATTTTTTGAGAACATGTTACGCCTACTTGATATCTCTTAAGGTGTACGTATGTGAAGAACCTTGAAGAAATAATAAAATTCATTTGAGCGACAAAAACACAGTATATGATGATGAAAAATACATTTATTTTTTAATGTATACATGTACTCTGATAGTCCGACAGAAAACTTTATGACTCCGTTTGATATTATCAGTGGGACTTTTGCTGCTGCATCACTGATGACAGAGATTTTACATCAGGTTTATATTTCGTGACCTTCAGAGATATGCACGAGCTACTACTTTCATCCATCAGGCTACTCCTATTACGAGACTTAACAAAATTCATCACTGAGAACAAAGATTCACAAGTGTATGTGGATGAAACCAAAACACTGGTCGGATCTAGGAAGGCAGGGAGAGCTAAGGCAGAGGCATAGAAATTGCTCTTCCCCCTCTCTCGTCAATCCATGTCTATGGTCTTTAAGATAACTTGTTATGTAAAATTATTTATTTATCTAAGATGCACCTACACTGAATTTACCTGATAAATAAAAAAGTCAATATTAAGAAAAAAATTGTAAATGGAAGATTATAAGAGAGGGTTTTGCGTGCCAGCAAAAGTTACTGGCGTGCCATGTTTGGCACGCGTGCCAGTGGTTGCCCACCCCTGAATTATAACCTTCCTCCATTTATGCTAAAGCAGTTATGCTAGTTTCAGTCTTCTTTGGCCTTGTAGATTAATACCATTTATAGCATTACTGCAGGCAGTCTGCCATTTTTAATCAGAATTCTGTCTTTTTTTTCCCCCATGTTTTTAGATGACTCTTCATTTATAATTTTTAGCCTGTATAATTTTACATCAATAAAACATTTAATTAACTATTTCATTACTATTGAACACTTAGTTCCAGTTTTTTTTGGTCATAAAGTGACCCTAAGTATCTATATAAACAGCATTTCAAAATTATTTGCATTGCCTTCTCATGTGGTTTCTTAGATTGTGCAACCCACTTAATCCTGTTCCCTCATTTACAGACGATGAACCTGAGGTTGAGTATATCCCTGTGGTCAGCTCAGAAGTGTCATCTGTAGTACTTGCATCAGGCAGTCTGACAACAGTCTTGATCAGTGCACACTTCTGCATCTCCATTGAGTTAAGCCTTATTTGGCTAATATACTATCACTGTGTTTTTTAAATTGCAATGCTTTAAGAACTAACAAGATTGAACTTTTTCTATATGAATGCCTTTTTTTTCCCTTTAGTTTGTAGTCTTTCATCTGGAAAATTTGGGACATTACTTAGTGGCTCATGGGACACCACTGCTAAAGTCTGGCTGAATGACAAATGCATGATGACCTTACAGGTACAGTAGTTCTGTGTGAATGTGCTAGATAATAATTAAGTACGATGACTCGGTGGCAACTTAAATTAATATCCATTTTACTTTCAGGGTCATACAGCTGCAGTCTGGGCTGTAAAGATCTTACCTGAACAGGGCTTAATGTTAACTGGATCAGCAGACAAGACTATTAAACTGTGGAAAGCTGGAAGATGTGAGAGGACTTTTTCAGGTAATACAGAGTAGACAACTTTTATAATCTCATTGCTTCATAGGTTTAGAAGCTTGAAAGTGGTAGTTGAAAAACATCACCCACATATCTTTGTTTTTTTTAATCCCCACCCAAGGATATGTTTTACTGATTTTTTTTTTTTAAGAGAGGAGAAGAGAGAAATGAACATCAGTTGGTTGTGTGTGCTCCCCCCAACACACACACACACACACACACACACACACAAACGGCCCCACTGGAGATCAAACCTGCAACCTAGGTATGTGCCCTCACCAGCAACCTTTTGGTGCATGGGACAATGCTCCAACCAAGCCACACAGGCCAGGACACCCACATATCTTTTTATGATATAATGAGACCTCTCATTAAACAACCAGATTGAATAGTAAATAGGTATCTGATAGTCTATAATGTGTGCATGTGCTTCTATAAACTATATATATGTAATTTGTGGATGCATTATGTTTTTTCTTGTCCTTTGAACATGTTCAGTTTGAAACTTCAAAGCATAAGCCTTATTGATGATAGAGCATTAGTGTTAGCTTCATCTATATGAAGGAATAGATAAGTGCTTTTATTAATATTGAAGTACATTGTTTATTAATACATTTTAAGCTCTATGTGGTGGTTTAGATGGGTAGTCTTTTTAAATCTCAGCTATTAAATAACTTCTACACTGAGGCATCATCTGTGTAATATTAGTATTGCTGATTTATTTGTGGGGCACTTAGATTTTTTGTATGAATTTTTTTCTTTTTTTTTTTTCTTTTACTTAAAGCTCCTTCCTCTTTTTTAAAAATGTTTTTATTGATTTTAGAGAGGAAAAGAGAGGGCGGGAGAGATACAAACATCAGCTGCCTTCTGCATGACCCCCACTGCCAGGGATAGAGCCGACAACCCGGGCATGTGCCCTGACCAGGAATAGAACCTATGACCTCTTGGTGCATGGGTCTATGCTCAATCACTGACCTACACTGGCTGGGCTCATTTACTATTTCAAAGTTGATCACCACCCTGGAAGTGTCCCTTTGTGAAGCTGA
>NW_005871394.1:2035-14396 GCF_000147115.1 Myotis lucifugus | reverse complement strand
GAGAAAGTAATCTCTCATCCTATTTTTGCAACGGGAAAAAAAGTTTACTTTTCTTTGATGGTTTTAATATTTCAGGCCATAAATAATTACAGTCTTTTGTAATCTTAATTTTTAATTTTCTCTGGTGTTTTATAAATATTAATTTCAGTATTCTGTGGTAAGAAATTTAAGGGATAATTATTCCTTGTTATGTTTTCAGTTATATTTGAATATTGTGTATGTTATGAATTAATCTTGTTACTGGGGAAGAAAAGTTGAACTGTAAGGTAAAAAATGAGAGTTGTGGAGATCAAAATTCTGTTTCTGGAAGGTTTTAAGACAGAATTTGGAGAAGATACGATGAATATAAAATAACTTCCCAAGACTGGTAAGAAAAAAGATACGGCCAAATCTGAAATATAAATTTGGGTTATCAGGCTTTTCTACTGAAAAATTGAATTTTTCAAATTTGAAATCACGCTTTACTATTCACCAATGTGTTTTACAATGTTTATGAAATACATAGAGCCATCACCCAAATAATCTATTTTATTGATTGACATATTTTTTTTAATACAGGGCATGAAGACTGTGTAAGAGGTTTGGCAATTTTGAGTGAAACAGAATTTCTTTCGTGCGCAAATGATGCCAGTGTTAGAAGGTGGCAAATTACTGGCGAGTGTCTCGAAGTCTATTTTGGACATACAAATTATATTTATAGCATATCTATCTTTCCAAATTGTAAAGGTAAGATTATTTTATACCATGTATTTAAAATTTTGTATTAACCTTTATTTCGTCACATTCTTAAGGTGAGGGAAGGAGAACTGATGACTTAAATCAATTTACTAACTGTAACTTGAATAATTTAGTGACTTTACATTTTTTCCTAAAGGAGAAAATGATATGATCATCTTTATATTATTTTACATTTGATGGTTGTGAAAAGTTCTTAAGTATCTGAGGAAAGGTTTTACATAATTTATTGGTGTTTAGTATGTAAGATGAAAAATGTATAAAAACCTGTTTTTTTTAAGTTATATAAAAATGACAAATACATAGAATCTAAAACTATAATTTAAAATACTTTAGAGTTAAAAAAATCTGTCTAGAAAGATGGTATATATGCATGTACTTAATTGTATTTATTCAACCTAATTTTTTCTGTGTTTATCACTTTCAGATTTTGTGACAACAGCAGAAGACAGATCCCTGAGAATCTGGAAAAATGGGGAATGTGCTCAAACAATCCGACTTCCAGCTCAGTCTATATGGTGCTGCTGTGTGCTGGACAATGGTGACATTGTGGTTGGTGCGAGGTATTTATTTTCTAGTCAATCAATAAATAATATGTGTTTAGGACTGTGGTGGGCATTAGAGTGCACAGAGATAAGCCATAAGGAATTTCAGATGAATTGGAGAGACCGTATGCACGATTCTGGTACTGAACAAAAGTAGTTGGCACAATAGCTTTTACACTAACGATGTTGGATTTATTATGTCAGTACTGTAAGTTGTACAGTTGAAACTCTGAATGCAAAAGAAGTCAGCCAAGGTAGAGATTGGTCTGGGAAAACTTTCTGGAGAAGAAATGTAGATGGGATTTTGAAAGATAATGAGCAAGAAGGGAAATGAGAATTTTTATCAAAAGCAACTATAAGTAAAGATGTAGCATGGGAATGAAAGTGATGTCTTAGGAGATAAAGGAAAATGGTGGAGGACTAATGCTGGGGAAAAGTGGATAATAGGTAAGATGGGGCTCATTTATAGATTTAGTGCTTGGGGTTAAAGGGTTATAGCTCTTGCCCTGACTGGTTTGGCTCAGTGGATAGAGCGTCGGCCTGCGGACTGAAGGGTCCCGGGTTCGATTCCACTCAAGGGCATGTACCTTGGTTGCGGGTGCATATCCCCAGTAGGAGATGTGCAGGAGGCAGCTGATCAATGTTTCTCTCTCATCGATGTTTCTAACTCTCTATCCCTCTCCCTTCCTCTCTGTAAAAAATCAATAAAATATGTTTTTTTTTAAAAAAAGGGTTATAGCTCTTAAACAAAAAGTGAGATGACTAAAGTAGGAGTTGTGAATTATTAAATATGGATGTTTCATTTAATTGGTGTTGACAATGGGAAGGAAAGCCAAAGAAAGCAGCTGCAGTATTAAGGGTGTGAAGTTATTAAATATTGGCTCCTTCATGGCACTGGATAAGAGACCAAAAATGAGATAATTCAGAGGAAAATGATCAGAAATGGGGTGAAAGAAAAGGATAAAGCTTCAAACTCTTGGTGATTGGAAGTGTGCATTAAAAACAATGGGGACAAGGGAGAACTTGTGAATTGCAGAGACCGTATGCACGATTCTGGTACTGAACAAAAGTAGTTGGTATAACAGTTGAAGAAAAATAAACGAATTGAAAGGCTGAAATTGCTGTTAGTGAAGGTTATGCAAGAAACATTTACTGTAGAATTAGGTAGGATTAGTATATTTGAAAGTGGCTAACTTGCTTCCCCACCCCAAAATTTAGAATTGAGAAATCGTGGAAATGAAGTCATTTTTCTGAGATTAGAGGTTAGGACCAAAGGTGCCATCTAGACCAAACCCTTTGATTTGGGGTTATACTGCTAGTTAATGGCATGCGAAAGGCTGATTCCATGTTTCCCTGAGGAACAGATATTGAGCATCTGCTACCTGCTAAGTCCTATGTTGGGTACTCCTTCCTTTAATAAAGTAAACCCACCCACTACCCTTCGTATACTGTAACACCTAAGTAATACTGACTTTTAAAGCATACACTTTATTTTCAAATTTTTATCATGGTAACTATTTAACTTAGAATAAAAATTTATGTTAAAAAAATAAAAAATGAATAAAATTTATGTTAAATATATATTTCTCTGACCTTTGCCAATAACTTTTCCCTAGTCTTTTTTTTTTTTTAATATAGTGCTTTTTCTTATTGATTGATTTTTAAAGCGAGAGGAAGGGAAAGAGAGAGAGAAGCATTGATTTGTTGTTCCTCTTATGCATTCATTGGTTGATTCTTGCATGTGCCCTGGCAGGGGATCAAAACCTTCGAGTATTGGGGTAATGCTCAAATCAACTGAGCTACCCAGCCAGGGCTTCCCTAGTCTTTTTTCACCCTATGCATTGCTTTACTAGTAAAAAATAATAGAGGGCAGTGTGTGCTCAAGTCAGCATAGTGCAATACTCAGCAATAAATACATAGTAACATTTCTCATGTTCACAAAGATTATTTTTGCTTCGGATCACTCAGGTGTGATAATGTTAATAAACTCTGGCAATGACTTAAAATCATTTTGTTTTTCTTTATAGTGATGGTATCATTAGAGTGTTTACAGAATCAGTGGATCGGACAGCAAGTGCTGAAGAAATCAAGGCCTTTGAAAAGGAACTCTCTCAGGCAACCATTGATCCCAAAACTGGTGATTTAGGGAACATTAATGCGGAGCAGCTTCCTGGGAGGGAACATCTGAACGAACCTGGTAAATATTTCCGTGTTATCTAGTAGTAAAACTTGTTAGCAATTATTCCAGAATTTTGGAGTGATTAAAGTGATAGGGAAAAAAGGTTGTTTTGCTAATCATTTAGTGTAGAAGTCAATGGTGGGTAAAACTGCTGGCTCCCTAGTTCACAAATCAAGGTAGTTGCATCACAGTGTCCAGTAGTCGTGTTCTGCACCAACGCACAGTTGTAGTTTTAAAAAACAAAAGCTATCTGCCCTCAAATGTCCTTTATGAAGCATTAAACATTAATTTTATTACTTCTTTACCCCTTTAGTAAATTTAAAAAAATACTCTGGGTGACAGAATGTAAATTACACATGTGGTGCACTAAAGTTCCATGGCGTCTCAAAGATCAGTATTTGTGCAGTCATTCATGTTGAAGGCTGAACTATTGGCTTTTTCATGAAATGCCATTTTTATTTCACAAATCGACTGGTTATTCAGGCTTGTGTATTTGGCAGGCATTTCTTAAAAATGAACAAACTGAGCTTGTCACTTTAAGGAAAACAACTGATGATATTTGTTGCCAAAAATAAAATTCAAACTTTCTAGTGTGAATTGAAATTTTAGAAAATCTGTAACTCCACACCAGGAACTTAATAGTTTTCCAATGCTTACAAGACTGTTCTAATGATATCAGTTGTACTATTAACAGTGTGATTTATTTTATTTTTTTAATAATCCTCACCTAAAGACATTCCATTGATTTCTGGAGAGTGAAAGTGTGGGAGGAAGGGGAGGAGAGAGAGGGGGGGGAGAGAGAGAGAGAGAGAAACACCCATGCGAGAGAGACACATTGATTGGCTGTCTCCTACACACACTCCTACCAGGGCTGGGGAACCTGCAACTGAGGTACATGCCCCTTATCGGGAACGGAACCCACGACTCTCAGGTCTGCGGACTGACGCTCTAACCACTGAGTCAAACCGGCCAGGGCAACAGTGTGATTTTTTTTATATTAAATAATAAAATGTGTAAACATGTGGACAGTCTGCATAACTCATTTAATATTTTCCAAATGCCAGTTCATGGTGTTACAAAATCATGAATGTGTAAAAGACTTGTTCAAAGTGTAAGAAAGACCAATGGATTTTAGTTTAATAGAGCATGACAAAGTCATTGGTATGGTTTCAGATTCTAAATTGTAACCTTTAAGGACCTACTACTTGCACAATATCCATATTTTATCTGAAAAGGATATTAAGCTAGTCTTCCCCTTTTTTAACTTTTTTTTTTTCTTCATATACTTCTATCAGAACGACAGATTGAATATACAGGCAGATATGGTAAATCCAGCCGTCTTCTATTAGGAGAGACAGTAAAGAGATTTACAAAAATGGAAAACAGTGGCAGTCTTTTCACTGAATTTCTAAAAAGAAACTTATTTTTTATTAAAATGTTTATTCAGTATGTAGTGAATCTATTATTGTTTTCCAGGAAGTAAATATATTCTCATTTTTAATTTCAAATCCAATAAATTAGTTGATACAACCCACATTAAAAGACGATCTTTGGGCTTCTGAATAACTGTTATGATTATAAAGAGACTTTGAAACTAAAACTTTAAGAACTGCTTCATTAATACCATGTTTTGATATTTTTACAATTCTTTACAAAATATAGTCTTTCTGTCATTATATATATAGCGTACATACAAGAAATATTTACTAAGTGCCTAATGTGTGCCAGGCGTTGTTCTAAGATCTGGGAATAGAACAGATAACAAAAGATACAAAAATCTCTGTTCTCACAAATTTATATTCTACATGAGGAAACAGATAATTAAAAAGTAAATTTAGATGTCAGATAATAAGTAAAGTACTATGGGAAAAATAAGGCCAGGGTTGTGGCTGTTTTATCATTTTAAATAAAGTGGTCAGGAAATGTGTAATAGGATAGCACTATGTGTAACAGATAAACCCTGAAATGTCAGTGGCTTAACAAGAAAAGTTTATTGCACATGTAAAGTTCGGTTGATGGCAGAATATGCTGGAGCATGTTTGTAGAATAATTTTGCTCTTTGGGGTCATGGGGACCCAGGCTGATGGAAAGCACCATCTTCAGCATGTGATATCAAAGGTTCCTTGGTTATAGACTTTCATCCATCAAACAGGGTAAAAGGGAGGGTAGACAGTGATGGAAAAGGCCTAGAATAGGCCTGTATCACACCCACACAGATACCACTGACTGTATACTCAGTGTGTAACCCCGAGGGAAGGCAAGAGGCAAGGGGGCTGAATAGAGTAAGTAGTCTCTGACCTGACAGCCACAGCCCTACTCTATGGAATAGGAGCATGACTCTGGAGGACAGCAGGGTCCTTCCCACTGCAGGCTTTGCTGAGAACTTGACATTCAGTAAAGTCTTCAAGGAGGCAAGGGAGCAAATCTTGCCAGCACCTGTGTGAAGTGTGTCAGAGGCAGAATAAATAGCTAGCGCAAAGACTCCATGGCTGAAGTAGGATGGTGGGATGAGGGTACGAGTAGTGGAAGGTGAGGTCAGCGAGGATGGGAGAGGCAGATTATGTTTGGCCTTGTACACCACTCCAGTGACGTAGTCTTTTATCAAGGGTGAGTTAGGAAGTCATTGAAGGGTCTCCAGCTGAGATGTGTCAGGAGCTCCTTAAACCTTTGCAAAAATTTCTGTGGTTGCTGGGTTGTATATGGACTGCAGGGGACCCCAGGGCAGTAGTAGGAGGCCATTGAATAATTCCAGCTGAGACATGATGGTGGCTTATTCCACAGGTATCACTGGAGATAGTGAGGAGAAATAGTTTTCTAGATATACTTAAAGGCAGCTGATAGAATTTGCTGAAGGATTGGCTATGTGGCTGCAAGAAAGAGGAATCAGACTTTACACTTTTGGGCCTGAGAAGCTAGAAGAATGGAGACTCTACTGGAATGAAAGTGTTGTCAGAAGATAGTAATAAAACTTGTTCTAATTTTGATGGGCTAGCTGTTTTCTAGAATCAAATTTTTTAACCTTTATTTAATAAAGTTTCCTTTAACCATTCTTATGCCACTTTCCAGTACAATTTAAAATAATCTTTTGTTTGATAAAATTTTCTACTAAACCAAAACACACATTCTCTTTTATGTATAAATTTTAATGTTAACAATTTTCTGTCTAAATGTTTTTGAATTTTATTTTGCCATTCTATCTTTGATTCTCAAAATTTTTATTTTAAGGTTCTAGAGAAGGACAGACCCGTCTAATCAGAGATGGGGAGAGAGTCGAAGCCTATCAGTGGAGTGTTAGTGAAGGGAGGTGGATAAAAATTGGTGATGTTGTTGGCTCATCTGGTGCTAATCAGCAAACATCTGGAAAAGTTCTATATGAAGGGAAAGTATGTTGACTTCTTTCTAAATACTTTTATCTTAAAGTATTCAACAAATTAAAGGTTTTCTTTTCCCTTTCTCCATGCTAATACAATTTTCTCATGTTTTAACATTTAAAAATATATTTCTATGGGGAAATTATCTTTTCCCTGTCTTGAATTAGGTTTTTTTTTTTTTTTTAATTTTTTTTTTTTAAATATATTTTATTGATTTTTTACAGAGAGGAAGGGAGAGAGATAGTTAGAAACATCGATGAGAGAGAAACATCGATCAGCTGCCTCCTGCACATCTCCTACTGGGGATGTGCCCGCAACCCAGGTACATGCCCTTGACCGGAATCGAACCCGGGATTTAACATTTAAAAATATATTTCTATGGGGAAATTATCTTTTCCCTGTCTTGAATTAGGTTTTTAAAGAAACTCTTTCCATGTACGAAGGGCTGCATTTCACAGACAGATTTGGCATTATTTATCTTTTAGTAGTAACCATATGTAAGCTATCACCAACCATTTGGATTAGGAGCTTCTGTGCCACCTTTCATCTAATGCTGCATGCCTATATTTAACTTGTAAAGGCAGAAGGGACCCTCAGGGCAGTGCTTACAATGCCAGAATGTTTTGGTGAGCTGGGCATGGTAACAGCTAATACTTTTGGCCTTGAGATCAGCCAATTGGAAGCCCCTTTGGCCTCAGAATTAATGTCATCATAATCTTTCCCTCACCTCTGTCCCTAGTGAAATGCTAATCTTGCAGCACACTCAAGTAGTTGCTATTATGCTATGCCAAGTGAAGATTTTAACAATGCACTTTGGAGAAAGTTTAAGTACTGTAGTTATTAAAGTTAACGCATAAAATCTATGTTATATATGTCATTAATACATATGAACATATAAGTTAGTAATCATTTATCTCCTTTTTATATTCCTATTAAAGGAATTTGATTATGTTTTCTCAATTGATGTCAATGAAGGTGGACCATCCTATAAATTGCCATATAACATCAGTGATGATCCCTGGTTAACTGCATACAACTTCTTGCAGAAGAATGATTTGAATCCCATGTTTTTGGATCAAGTGGCAAAATTTATTATTGATAACACAAAAGGTCAAATGTTGGGACTTGGGAATACCAGTTTGTCAGATCCATTTACAGGTAAGTTAGGGTTTGTATTAAGTCTTAAAGTGCTTCTTTCCATCAGTGTTGGTTAATTTTCTTTTTCTGATGTGTTTAAATGCCCATTATGATTAGCTGTGTAAATAAAAACCAAGATCCTGCAGTAGGTTTTTACTTCACATTCATATTTGCAAGCCTCAAATTATATAGTAATTCTGTATCTATAAAAACGATTATAAATTGTCCTGTTACAAAAATAGAGCCACACTGTAAACTAATAATTTTAAGAAACTTTAATTTAGTCATTTGACATAAAAAGAAACTTCTATGTTCCTTTGTATAGTTAACTTTTTAAAAAACATATATTTTGTGATGAAATTTACCAGTTTCCACATGAGGCTAAATTGGTTAGTTGTGCATCACATCTAAGACTGGACTGTGAGTATTTAGATTTTATATGTGATTTATATTCCACATGTTCATTTTAAGTCAGTTGTTTGTAACATAGCATAGTATCTAAAATTTTGCAAATGGGATTAGGTTCTCATGCCAGTCCATAAATTATAATGCTAGTAGTATTAGTCTGAATTCTGGGTCCCAGGAACCAAAGCCATGGTACAGGATGAAATAAAACCCTTCCTCTTTTCTTAGGTATAGAGCAAGCTCTAAATAAAATTTTGAAATTGGTACTGAATTGTTATTGTTTGGCTGTGGTCCGTTTGATTCCATTTTTCATATGCTACTACTGTTCTTGTTTTATAAGGAAGGGTCTCATGCCTTCTTCCTGTCTCAAGTCCTTATATAGATCTGTCCTTTTTCCTTCTTCCCTGATAGACACTCATTGTACCCACATTATCTCCTCTTTTCAACATTCCATCATCAGTTCACATAATAAAGCTAATTTCACCTGCATGTTGACTTGAGCAGGATGATCAGTCTGACTCACTACTGAACTATAAATGACGCAGCCTTCCCAAAAGCTGCACTTTACAAAAGAGTGGTGGGAGGTATTACCTGGACATTTCTGTTGGTGGAATTTCAGACTACAGTGCAAAAGAGGGAACACATGATTGCAGTATTGTGTAAGTTATTTGTGGGACTGAGGACAGATATTAAAGCATCTGGTTCTATCTGGAAACCTGATACTATTTGGCTTTTTTGCTCTTCTGAAGCTTAACTTTATAAGCATCTTTACATATATCTTTTTGTAGACTCCTCTGATTATTTCCCTAGAGGTTCTAATAAAACATATGCACACACACCATGCATTTGTAAAGGTATAAATGGAAGTCTGTTTTCTTTCTAGCACTCATCCCCTTTGTAATTCCTTTCTCCAGTAGGTTGTAAGCTTCAGTGGATACAAGCAATCATGTTCTCTGCTGGATCCCTACACTGAATGCACTGTTTGACACATGAATTAATGAATCCAGGGGTTTTCTAAAAGATTAACATTTGATGCCTGTGGTTCTGATAGCAAAAGCAACAGCAGGAATTCTAGTGAATTTGTACAGGAACAGGAACTGATTGTATGTATATATTACTTGGGTCAGAGACTACCTGCAATTTTCTTTTTCTATTTGAATTCCTGATCATTTCAATATTTAAATATAAGGGCTAAGATATAATAAAGTATTAAAGTTAGGAAAACAAAGCTCGGAGAATCACTGAAATTTTAGTTTCTTACTAGTCTTTTCAACTGTAACACTTTTGACTATAATTTGTTATTCTCCCATGTAACAGTCTTGTTCTTCTGTTTTCCTCCAAGCTTGGAGTCTTCTCATGTTTCCTTTGTTTGCATACACAGGTGGTGGTCGGTACGTTCCAGGCTCTTCATCTGGCTCTTCTAACACAATGTCTGCAGCCGATCCTTTTACAGGTGAGATGCAGCTTTGCTTAATATACCTCCACTAAGTGCACTTTATATGATAGGGCTTTACACTTGGAGATATTATTCAATAACTGACACTTTGTTATCTGTATGTCCAATTTTGATGGATCTCTATTTCTTTAACTTCTAAGTTTTGCTCATTCCTGGAGTACTTTTGCGACTTTCCTCGTGACTTTTTAATAGCATGTTATTATAACTCATCATTTTCTCCAGTGGTCCTTCTTGCCAGGAGAGTGATTAAGAGCATAGGTTTTAGAGCCAGACAGACCTTGGTTCAAAATTTGGCTCTACCACTTACTTGCTATGAGGAATTGGCAAGTTACTTACCTTGTCTGAGCCTATTTTTTTTATCTGTGAAATTAGATAATAGGGGAGCCCACCAACCAAGACACAGAATAAGTGCTATCACTGGCAAGATGCTACCGATCATGAGCAGAGAAGGAGCCACGTGAGTCCCTGATATTGGATGGAGCAATGCAATCAAGGAGTCTGCCCAGGCATATTTGCCTTAGTGTGGAAGGAGACAGTTCACCAGCTACCCAGGATTAGTCTTCCTAACCTAAGTTACTAATTGCCTTCATGAAGCCCTAAAAGTGTTGGTGTGTGTCTTCAAAGTGACTATTGACCAAGGTACGCATGCCTCAGCATCACCATTACTGGAAAAAATGGCCAGACTTGGACTTTAAGGCAGCTGAAGAAGTCTCTGTTTTCAGAATAGTATTTGATAATATTTATGATGCTGTCGCTGGATCTTCATCAGAGTTCCTGGACGATATATCAAGCTTGGGAAGAGATTTATGGTATCTATTGGCCTTGCCAACATACAATCCCGTCTAAATCATAGATTGGATCAACACACAATTTTGGCTTAGTGTCGTGAAGTTGTGAATTGCTCTCAGTGAGCTATCTTTCTCCTGTGAATGAACTGGTGGACCGGATGCAAATAGCTGCACCCTGTGCATTGATAACTAGTATATTACAATAACCAACTGGTAAGCTAAATGTTGTGATGGCGCAATGACTGTTAAGGAAGTCTTTGATGACATGATGCAATTTCAAAAGGTACTAAGGATCTGAAGAGTCGATAAGGTGGCGACTTTCTCTGTCGGTATATTCAAGCCTAGTAATGCACTGAAACTTAGAGAAGAGCTCCCAAACCTCATCGGCAGATGTTTTTTTGGAACCGAAAGAACATAACAAGCTTCAAACAATACCAACAAAATCAAGAGAAGTCCATCATAACTGGAGCATGTCTCACTGTTGTACAGTGTCAATACCTCAGAAGATGCAGTGATTATGGAGATATGCAAGATGGCCTATTCAATAAATGTCCAAGAGCGTTATGGAATTATTAGGGTTACTGAACTATTATAAAAAATAGATAACAGCACCCACCAAATTGAGATTATGAAAATTAAATCATATAATAAAATACATGTAAAGTATTCTAGATGGAAAAACATAAAAATATATTTAAGCCCTCAATGTATGTAGCTATTATTATTGTTGATGATGTTCCCCCAATTTTACCAAAAGCACTGAGGCCAAAAGACTTGTCCATCTGGCTTACAACTTAAGGTCCATCTTCAGTCTTTTTTCTTTTCCTTATTTATGTGGTTGTCAGATTTCTAATATTAATTAGAATCATCTGGGATGCTTGTTTAAATTATCACAAGGTCTTACCCATAGATTTTGTCACATTAGATTAGTGAAGAGGTTAAAAATACTCATGCCCTTATCCCTCATCCATGGATTCTGATTAAATTAAATGGCCTTGGGTGTGGTTTGTTGTTAGGTTGTTGTGAAAGCTCACTATAGGTTTCTAGAGTGAAACCCTGGGAATCTGCAAGTTGAACAGGTGACTATCTCTAAATGTCAGAGAACCATATTTAGAAAAGTGTGTGCTTACACTCTGCCTCAGAATGCCTTGGCAAGTTATTCAGCCTTCCTGTAACAAAATATTACAAGTAGTAGTGGTATCTAATTAATATTTAAATGAGTATATGTATATAAGATACTTAACATGTTAGCTGGCATATAGTAAAACCTCACTTCCTGTTATATTTTGTTCTTTATTTTAATTCTGTTTACATTTTTGTAAATTTATATTTTAGTTTTGCTTGCTTTTTCTGCATCTGTTACACTGGTTATACCAATCCTAGATATTAAGTCAGAGGCTAAAACAATACTCATCTTTCTTCTTTCCATAAAGGCTGGTCTAGGACTCCAAACTTCTCCAAATTTTGCTGATTCTCTCTCTATACCTGCTTTTCATATTTATTTCTTTTCATTTTCAAAGAGACAGCCACAAATATAATCTAAAATATGAGACTGGGCTATTGTCATAGCATCCATAACTCTTACCGAGTCTCTTTTCTGCTTGTTGTATGTGCCAGTAGAATAGTGTTAACATTTTATTATGGAAACCTTTTAATTTCTCCAATTCACTAATGCTTTTGTAATTCATTTAACTTCTGTAATTATCCCATACTAGTGGCCCGGGGCACGAAATTCATGCATGGGA
>NW_005871394.1:0-1935 GCF_000147115.1 Myotis lucifugus | reverse complement strand
GGGAGGGGGGGGGGGTTCCTCCCCCCGGCCGGAACCCTCCCCCAATTTGGGGCCCCCGGGGGGGATGTCCCGCCTGTCCAGTTTAGGCCCGGTCAGGCCTAAACCGGCAGTCGGACTTCCTTCTCACAACCCGGGGGCGGCTGGGGTCCTAACCATTACCCTGCCTGCCTGCCTTATCACCCCCTAATCAATCTGCCTGCCAGCCTGCTCGCCCCCAACAATCCCATTCCCCTCCCCCCACCCCCGCCGGCCTTCTTGTCCCCAAATGACCTTTCCCCCACTGGCCTGCTCGCCCGCAACTGCCCCCACATACCCCCCCACCCCCGCTGGCTCCTCACCCGCAACTGGCCCCCCTCCTCCACCGGCCTGATTGCCCCCACCTGCCCCCCCCCCCCACTGGCCTGCCCATCCCTAACTGCCCCCCCATGCCAGTCTGCTTGCCCCGAACTGGCCCCCCTGCCAGCCTGCTTGTCCCCAACTGCTCCCCCATCGGCCTGATCGCCCCCAACTGCCTGAGGGCCCCTAACCCGATCGCCCCTAACCACCTCTGCCTCGGCCCTGCCACCATGGCTTTGTCCAGAAGGTCTCTTGGTCTAATTAGCATATTACCCTTTTATTAGATAGATAATAAAAGCCTAATGTGCTAAGTGTCCAGTCGACTAGTCATCCGTTCAACCAATCAAAGGGTAATATGCTAATGATATGCTAAGGCCACTCAACCGCTTGTTATGACATGCACTGACCACCAGGGGGCAGACTGTCAACCGATTGACCAGTCACTATGGCATGCACTGACCACCAGGGGTCAGATGCTCCGACTGGTAGGTTAGTTTGCTGCTGGGGTCGGGCGATTGGGACTGAGTGAGATGGGTCTCACATGCCCTGGAGCCCTCCTGCGGTCCCTCCCCGGCTGGCCAACTTCCCGTGTCCCTCCCTGGCTCTGATTGTGCACCAATGGGGTCCCTTGGCCTGGCCTGTGCCCTCTCACAATCCGGGACCCCTTGGGGGATGGCGGAGAACCGGTTTCAGCCTGATCCCACAGGCCAGGCTCAGGGATCCCACTGATGCACGAATTCGTGCACTGGGCCTCTAATAATGTATAAGACCTCTACTGTTTCTTTTATAACTTGAGGATTATTTTCCTGGTTAACATTTATTGACCAGTAACTAACTATATGCCAGGCACTGTTCTAAATATTTCTCTGTATTAAACTTACAGCCCATTTATTATATATAAAGATGCCATTTCAAAGTATGACTAAAAGTGAAAATAAGTTATTGTATATAAAGGGGGGCAGTTTGAACTTTATAATTTGCAGTTACTTTTGCTTACTTGGTGTATTATTGCATTTTAGGTGCAGGCCGTTATGTGCCAGGGTCTGCAAGTATAGGAGCTACCATATCTGGAGTTGATCCATTTACAGGTATACACTTTTCATTTCCTTCTTTTTAAAGATTTTTAAAGTATTGAAACTCTTATTTAATAAAAGATTAAGAAAATTGGCGTATTTTTTCTTGCTAGAGAACTTTCTATATAGTAAATCAAGACCAAACTTGGTGGCTTGGCTTTTAGCGTGTTCTCAGAATTATCATTACTGCACATTAGAATCACCTGGGAGCCTTAGAACAAGTACTTCAACCTCATCCCTGGAGATGCTCACTTGGTCTGATATTGCTCTGGGTGTGCCCTTGGCAAGGGAGTTTCATAATCTTCCGATGTGATTCTAATATACTTCTCTTCTACTGCAGCTGCTTTCCTTAGTACCCTTGCCAAATCCCAGTTTATTCCAGTCTCTCCTTTGTTCATTCTTAATGTGTTAACAGTGTTATTCACTACATTACACATTGTTCTTATAAAGGGGCTCTGAAAAGAATTTGTTTTTATAATTTAGGCCTAGAATTATAATATTTCATCTTCTCCTGCACAACTAATTT